>NC_080169.1:33909307-34136807 GCF_950295315.1 Erinaceus europaeus
ATGTTAAGCTACCAAAATCGAATAGCTTAGGGAGATAGCATGATCAGTGGAGCATGGTCATTTGCATGTATGAGCCACTATTTTACTTCCAGGCATCCTCCTCCTTCAAAAAAAAATACATATAGATAATGAACACTGGCCAATACACCTGCATAAACAACTTCATAGAATTTTAGACTAATAGTAAGCTTAGACTAATATTTACTACAAACTCAGTTTACTCATACATTTAATTAGAGTCACTTTTTTTTACATAGCTTATTACTTCTACATCTGCATTTATTTACTTTCAACACAGTTATCAGTTTTCTGGAAAAAAATAGAATCTTAAAAATGAATTTTGGGGAGAAATAAAGTTAAAATTGATCCATTCTAAATACCTAATTTCAAGTTCCTTCACTTAAGTTTCTGCTTTTTACCTTTATGGATTGTAATTGTACTTCTCAATTGACTTATCCCATCACTACTTTCTTCTCAAACTTGAGCATTAGGATACTTTTTAATACTCTAAATAAAATCAATAATAAAATTAGAGCATTATGAAAAACAGTGTATTTATGACATACTTTTCTGTGGAGAATGCAGGAGTTTCTGAATATTAACAAAGTGTTAATTTTTTAATGCAGTGTTAGGTAATGAATTTTGGGCCTCACCTATGTATAGTACTGTTAAAGCTTCCTCCTGGGCCCAATGTTTTTCATTCTTTAAGAAAAAAAAATATTTAGTAAGCCCAGCCCCCACTGCTGTGGTATATTTCACTCTGTTTCTGTCTCTCTAGATATATACACAGCTCTATACACACACACACATATATATAGACAGCATATGAAATTGACATAGCAGTGAAGAAGATTGGTAATGAAAACAGTAACAAAGAAATGGTGAGAGAGAGAGTGAAAGGGAAGAAAGCTGGCAAAACACAGAGGGAAAGAGGGCAGAGAGACCACAGCAGCATTCTACCATCCATGCATCTCCTAGGTGGTATAGGGACTGGAATCTAAGGCCTTACACATAGCTAAGACCCATGCTCTATGGAGTGACCTGTATGATCCTAACAATACTTCTTTTTAAAGTTATAAGAATAGAGTGAATTTTCTTACACAAATGCTACATTATTCTAAAATCAATGTATGATAATTTGTATATGCCCTCAGAAAAATCATTCTAGGAACCAGGCAGTGGCACACTCGGTTAAGCACACATAATACTACGCACAGTGATAAACTCAAGGATTCTGGTTTAAGCCCCTTCTCCTCACCTGCAGCAGGGATGCTTCATGAGCAGTGTCTATCTTTCTCTCTCCCTCTCTATGCCCCTCCTCTCTCAGTTTCTGTCCTATCAAATGAAAAGAAAAAAAAAGTGGCCTGAAGCGGTGGATTCACCAAGGCCTAGCAATAGCCCTGGAAGCCCCCCACCCCACAAAAATAGTAATAATTCTATACATTTATCTTATTTTAAAACCATTATATTTATTTATTTATTTACTTATTTATTTATTTATTCCAGGGCTATCACTGGGTTCGGTACCTGCACTATTAATCCACTGTTCCTGGAGGTCATTTTTTCCCCATTATATTTTAGTGAGAGAGACACAGATAAAGATACAGAAGAAGAGACTAGAGAACTGCACAGCTCTGATTTATGATGGTGTTGGGGATTAAACCTGTGACATAAGAGCCTCCTGTGCGAAAGGTGGTTTCATAACTATTGTAATGTCTCCCCAGCCTTAAACATTCATTTCAAAGAAAAAAAACTGATCACATGTAAACTGTTATAGAATATAATAGTGACTGAAAATCAGAATGACTGAAGATTTAAGTACTATTACACTAAATATCTAATGAAAAACATTACAAGAAGCATAGTTTTCATTTTATTGATGTTTACTGGACCCTCAAGCACAAAATCCATGAAGTTCATAACCCCCTAACAAAACTTTTAACTTTGTGTGAGCAATGCCTACAAGATCATTCTAAAAGTCTGTTTTGTGAAAATTATGTTATAGCAATTGTGTCCATTAAGATCATTTGCATATTTGTGCTTTAATTTTGTTTTCTTTTACCATTTAACTTTTTTTTTAATTAAAGAATTGATGGAGGTAAGGAGTATGTTTTTAGCTAATTATTATCAAATAAAAATTCACAATAATTCCTGCAAAAATTCCTAATTTATGAAGAAGTAATATAGCTACTAGCTTTTGAACATTCATTTCCTTTCAGACTGAATGCTATTTATTGAGTGTAGGTCCTCTGATTGCTCCAAAGGTCAAGTGATGTCAGAGGGTAAGAATCATTTCTTGGAACCTAGAACAGTATTTCACACTGATTAGGTATTCAGTAAGATTTCATTTAGCTCCCTGCCTCAGTGCAGATTAAGCACACATGAAAAGTCTCTTGAAGTTCTAAACTGTGCTTGTATTTAAGGTTCACTAAAAAACTTAAAATCTGGAACAACTACTCTTAGAATGTAGGTATTCAAATAAGTTCATTACCTTGGACAAGTCACTTTCTTCTTTTCTTTTTTTAATCATTTTCACTTATGGAAGGTGCCGTTACTACAGCTGAATATTAAGATAAAAGTCACCATTGCAAACCAAATCCCTAAGCTGAAGATTCTTTTTTTTTTTGGTCTTTTGATTCTCTTGAAATCTTAAAAGATAAGGAATACAATTGCATCTTAAATATCAGAAAATTAAATGATAGAATTTATCAACTATAAAAAGATATTAGTTAAGTATCTTTGACTTCAAAAAATATATTCCAAATTAGTCATCCAGTCTAAATGAGTTAGCCACAGTCCTTTCATGAAAATAAAATCTTAAACTAAATATCAAACTAAATTTTTTCTGCATCAGCAATAAAGTCACTGAAATTGAGATTTGAAAAGATGAAGGAAATCATCCTAGGTGTAAAGATGAACCCTCTACAAAAAAAAAAGTAAATAAAAGCTTGATTTAAAATCATATTTGCAGGTAAGTTAGGGTTAAAATAATTTCCTGGAGTTCTAGCTAACAAAGAAGTAATGAACTAAAGACTTCTGGCTAGAAAATAATGTTCCCAAACTTCTATTAAACCACAAAGAGCAATAGTTCTTCTTCATATCCTCTTTTTCCCCCTCCAAGGCCAAAATGTCATCTTTTTTTGTAAAAGAAAATCAAAGCCAAATGGTAAAAATGCAAAGATTTGGTTAAACAAACAGTCAGAATTTCAGTAGGTTTATCTTCAGCAAGTGCAGCAACCAAACAAAGCCAAGATATTGTCCATCTCCTTGACAGACAAAGAGCCTCAGAGGTCCAGAGTGACATGCCCAAAGGCTGGCACGTGATTGGATTAATTAAATTAAATAGCAGGAAACAGCTTTTCCATATGCCTGGCCACACACAAACTGTAACAGTAAATCTTTTATATCAGTCAAGGAAAAATGTCAACATTAAAAAAACACAGTGCCAACACACTATGCACAAATCAGAAGTTCTATTACTATATAATCTTAGTAGGTATTGATTTTGATGCCATGTATTTGAGAAATTCCCAAATACTCTTTGGGAGCCATCCAGAAGCTCATGAGAATTAGAAAGGATGAGATCTCTGCCACCTAAAGCTTTTCAAACAGTTTAACTAAAACCAGTACTCTGACTGCTTTAAGAACATATGTCTACATTTTATTAAATCATAATCTCCATACTTCAGGATCAAAATTAAAGTCTATTGATCATTTTGACCCTTATATCCTCCTGATCTATTTATTGAGAAAAAATTCTCCCATATTCTTCAGCATAATTTTCTCTCATTTTGTCATGACAAGTCTAGGTTTTTGTTTAAGAAATCATTAGAAACATATTCACACTCATCAGGTTTCTAGAATAACTTTGCAAACTTGGTAAGTGCCACTTACCTCTATCAATCATGCCTTTCATTTGCCCTTGTTTCTAATATAAGGAAGAGGTACTATAAACTAATAATTGCTGTTTTCTGATAAAGAAGTATTGCGTTGGACAAATAAAGGTAAGGAAAGTGATTTGGAGGAATTGTGAAATAGAAGACAGCAAAGCAATTTTCACTTACTATAATAAAAATACAGAGTCAGTGCATACTATGACTTACTTGTCAAAACAGAAACATTAAATATATAATGTGATGTATAAAATATGTGGTAATCAACATGTTCAAATATAAGTTACACTTATGATAGCAAGTATCCAGATGTTATAAATATTCCAATAAAATTGTTTTTTTACACTTGAATTAAGTATTATCATAATATCTATTGCTTTTACTATTTGAAATATTTGTCTGAATTTAATGTACTATGATAAAGTTATAATATAACTTTGAATTCTAAAGACACTCAATTCATAGGGTCCTTCTTAGAAAAAAAGAAAAAAGGGTATAGTGAAAGGAGTGGAGTGTGCAGGAAAGAGAAATAAAATAAGAACAATCTAAGACTTTAAACTGAGGGTTGAAGACTTTTGGAAACTTGTCAGTATATTATTGTTTTAAAACTTGATTTTGTTCAATTTGTTTCTAGGATGCCCAAATGTCATCCAATGCACATAAGAAACATTGCAATGTCTCTCCAGATTGTGTTTTATTTTTTAATATTTATATCAACATTTATTTCTTGATGTCTGTTTTCTAAACTGAAGCCTAGAAAAAATTTCTAAGAAATTCAACCCCAAGAGAATGTAGTCAGTCCACACAGTAATGACTTTTGTTAGGACCTAGTAAGTGACCAGTTGCTAAAGTTAAGCCAAGCTTAACAGTGGGTGAAGCAACTCTCCACCTCACCCCCAGTGGTATTTATCTCTTTATATACTCACTAAATTTCATGTTTCCTTCTTCATTCTTATTCCTGCCCCAGAGCCCTAAGCTAAGGTTGATAATTTCCGGGGGTCATCCATCCATGGGTGTCTATAGAAGACTAGACAGCCCATAAACTGGTGAGAGACCTGGTTGAGAGTTAAGGTTGCTATTTCTGTCCCAACAAAACTTAAACAAATCTTATAGGTTAAAGAGAGAAGTATTCTTCTGAGATCAGAGGAGAGCAGGCATGTTCAGGGTGGTATGGCCATGGATGAGAGAAGTATTCTTGAAAGGACTGAAATAGTTTCTACTTAGACCTGGATACCCTCCTCACCTACTTCCTATTACACTTCCCTCAGTCACTCCAAAGCTAACCTTATCAAAGTAAGGACTACAAAAGCTGAATAAGGGTAAGAGACTGGCATACTTTAACAATGACTCTTTAGTCACTATCAGGCCACCCCATCACCTGGGGCCTTATTTGGGAAGTCCTGAGATTCTCACACAGACACGACAGGCCTAGACCTTGAATAGATCCCTCTCTCCACTGTCACTGGTCTCCTCCATCAGGAACAACACATTAGACCCCTTTGTGGGCCACCATAGGACCTTACCCTCAACATGGATCAACAACGACAGAAAATGTTCCATCCTCTGAAGGGAAGTTAGATAACATACTCTATCTATTACTTGAGGAAGATGGGTCCTGAAATTGGAGCAGCTTGGAACGTTCCTACTCATGACCACTGAAGGGGAGCTCAGACCTACAGGGATGCAGAGGTTACATAGGCTCCTAAGCTGAACATGGGCCCCAGATAAAATCAATCAACATTATTTGATCAGTCAACAATATTTATACACCTTTCCCATATTTGGGAGCTAGTCTCTTCCCTGATTCAGCTCTCTATCCCTTTTTCCAGCCATGACATCATCTCCCCAGACAATAACTTGGTTCCACCTGCACATCAGAGGCTAGGTTCAGGAAAAGAACTAGTATAGTCATGGGCCCTTTGGAACATAACTAAAATAGGTCTACTATTTTATTTTATTTTTACTTTTTATTTATTTGGGAGACCCCAAATATTCATCAATATTCCAGCCTTTAGGTTCACCATTAGTCAACAATTTATTTGACTTTATGTTAACTCTTCTATCAACCACCAGATTCCAGATGCTATCATGATGGCAACTGGACTTCCCTGGGTAGATGACCCCACCAATATGTCCTAGAGCCATGCTTCCCCAGAAGCCTGCCCCACTAGGGAAAGAGAGAGGCAGGCTGGGAGTATGGATCTACCTGCCAATGCCCATGTTCAGTGGGGAAGCAATTACAGAAGCCAGACCTTCCACCTTCTGCAACCCACAATGACCCTGGGTCCATACTCCCAGAAGAATAAAGAATAGGAAAGCTATCAGGGGAGGGGAAGGGATATGGAGCTCTGGTGGTGGGGATTCTGTGGAGTTGTACCCCTCTTACCCTATGGTTTTGTCAGTGCTTCATTTTTATAAATAAAAATTAAAAAAATAAATCTGATGAATTCTTAGTTCAGATCTGAGTGTTTAAATCTGAATTTTTTTAATTGCCACCAGAGTTACCACTAGAGCTTGCCTCCACGATGAACCCACCACTCTTGATGGTCTGACCTTCCTTCCTTCCTTCCTTCCTTCCTTCCTTCCTTCCTTCCTTCCTTCCTTCCTTTCTTTCTTTCCTTTCATTTTGATATACAGAGAAAGTAAGACAGAAGGGGGAGATATAGAGGGAGAGAGAAGGCATCTGTGGTATTTTTTCACCACCACTCAGGAACCCTTGCATGTAGGAGAGAGAGAAAAGAAGAAGAAGAGGAGGAGGAGGAGAAGGCTGAGGAGAGGGAGAAAGAGAAGGGCAGAGAGAGAAAGAGGGAGAGGGAAACAGGGAGAGGGAGAACAAGAAGAACCAGTGCATCACCAGTGCAAACCCAGGGATTGAACTCAGGACCTCATGCCTGAGCATCTAACACTCCCTGCACCAGCTCTCAGGTCAGAGTTTAAAGGCTGAATTTCAAGAACTGAAACACTAATGAGTGGAATAGAAATGGAAGCAATAAGAAGCCAGTACTTCATGTATGTCATGGAAAATAAGTTAAAGATACTGGAAGCTCACATGTTGCTATACTGAATATAATTTTGCTGTTGGTGTGAACAGTTTCACTTTTGTGAACCAATTTTTCAGTTCTTCAAAAGTTAAACAGCATTACCATATGACTATATAACCTAGAAATTTCATCCTAGGTATAAAACCAAAAGGACTAAAGCCAATGTTTATCACAAAATCTACACATGAATGTTAATAACAGAATTAATCATAATAACTAAAAAGTGAAAATGATCCATGTGTTCACCATCTCAGATAAGAATGAAAAGACAAGGGGTCAGACAGTAGCACAGCTGCTTAAGCACACATGACACGAAGCTCAAGGAAGGCTCCCCACCTGCAGGGGGGGGTCGCTTCAGGAGAGGTGAAGCAGGTATGCAGGTGTCTGTCTTTCTCTCCCCCTCTCTTTCCCTCCTCTCTCCATTTCTCTCTGTTCTTTACAACAACAATGACAAACAACAAGGGCAACAAAAGGAAAAAAATAGCCTCCAGGAGCAGTGGACTCATGGTGCAGGCACTGAACCCCAGTAATAACTCTGGAGGCAAAAGAAAAAAAGAATGGAGATAGAAAAAAAAAGAATGGAGAGACAGAATACATATTCATACTTCAGAGGATTATATGTCTCTATGAAACAGCTGATACATGCTAGTATGTGGGTAAACCTTGAAAATGTATGTAACTGAAAGATCAGACAGAAAGGCCACATACGATTCCTTTATCTGAAATATCAATAATGAGTACATTCAAAGAAACACATAATGATATAATGAATAAGTGGTCATCGGGCAAAGATGAAAGGATAGATAGTGGCTGCTTAACTGGTAGAGCAATTATTTCAGTTGATGCAAATGTTTGAGAATTACATAGCAATGATGACTGCACAGCACCCACAAACATGTTAAAATACATTAAATGTTGACTTTAAAGTGGCAAATTTTATGATATATTAACTTATTTCTATAAAAAATGATTATACAAAAACTAGTTCTGAACTTGTAACAAAAGATATTTTGCCAAGTTGTGGTTCCTTTATTATTAACAGGTCAAGAAATTATCTAAATTGAAGACAGAAATGAGCAAGGACATACACTATCAATGAAGTTATATCAATAAAAATAGTGAGAATAGCCTACAGCTGAGTTAAATTGCAAATAAAACAGAACAATACATAAGTAATGCAATACAGGCTATTTTGAAAAAAATTCAATAGGAATCCAAAGATCCTAAGTAAAAAATACTAAAAATCAGTCCTATTTCAGGAAGTCGTTTGGTGCCCCTCAATATATCCAGAACACTTTCTGAATCAGATGTAATCAAGTGGCTTGAAAATGTTGATTACTGGGCTCAGGGTCAAAACAACAGAATTAAAACCTGGGTGGGTGGGAATGGCTCAAAATTTGAATTGTCAGCAGTTTCTCTAGAGAGGATATTTATGTATCATTCCATTGAAAAGCCATATGGGAGGTCCAGAACTTAAGCCAAACATCCCATTTTCTTATTTCCTAACACAGTATACAGATTATCTTATATCAAAATTATTACCAAGTGTGTCTTTAGTATGTCAAAACATTTGAAGATGGTCGCTTCTTAATGATTTAAGAATAGGAAATAATTTGTTTTGATTGGGGAATGAATGTAAGAGGTGGCAAAGGAAACCATGAATTGGTTGAAACATTTTCTCCAAAAATTAATCACAAGTATAGTCTTCATTTTTCCCCACCCTAGAACTGACTCTGATAGAAATGAAAAGAAACTCATAAATTTGTATAATTCCAAATGGTTTTTTCCTCTTGAAGTTATGAGTCTTGATTTTTTCAGCTACAGAAAAATTTTAAAAAGATGATTCAAAAGCTATTTGGAAATACTAGTGGGAGGGAAGGAGAGAGAGAACATAGCACCACTCAGCTTTGGTATGTGCTGTCAGGGATTAAATCTAGCTCATCAGACTTCTAAATTCTGTGCTCACTCACTGCTGAGCTATCTCCCCAGTCCATGTTTTATTATTTTTTAAGGATACTTTATTATCAGAGCATACTTTGATTCACAAAGTTTTTTATTACTAGATGTAAATTAAAGTACGAATGATTGATTACATTTGGATATGTAAAAGCAACTGTTGCACAAGTACAGAATAGTGAAAAGATAGAGAACCAGAAATATGATGTCATAGTATCTTGGTTGAAATTAGAAGTAGACTATCACTAGCTAGTTGAGCTTGGCCTTTATGCCCTCATGCCCTTGTTTCTACAGTGGGAGAACAATAATTCCTACAAATTCAAGTTTTTGTGAGTTACTAAGTTACTTCATAAAGGTAAAGTGCTTAGCTACAATAGCTGGTTCATTCTAATTGCTGGAGTGAAAAGTAAAAGTTATTTTGTGAATCAAGATAGCCTCCCCAAAATGCATTATCTAACCTGTATGTGATTAGTACACCTCAATGAATTTATGATGACCATAGAAAATTTTGAAAATATTTCTATATAAATCAGAACATGAGCCAATTTTATTTGCTTGAGTTCTCTGATTTCCTTGTCTTTCCATTCTTTCTGTATAAAACCTGGATGAGGAAACTGTCAATAATAAAGGAAGTTCAATATAACTATCAAATTCTAAGATGCTGGTTATAATTGGTGACATCTGTAGACCTTACATACTTGTTAACTCACAACTATATATACACCCACAGTTGCATGTTTCTGTTACTGAAAAAAATCACAAAGAAATGCAAATTAAATAAAATGTTGCGTGTGTCTGTGTGTGTGTTTACTACTAGATTTCAAAAATGTTTGAATTTCTTTTTAATGACCCTTGGGGGAAAGGAAAAAAAAAACATTCAAACAACATGAGCTTTTCCTAAAGGCTCTCTTAGCTATGACAGCTAGTAGTCTCCATCTCAGCAATCTCTGTCACTAGTAGTAGCAGGATTTTTACTGCTAGGAGAGGAAATCAAGTATTTATTATGACCCCAAACAAAGCTATTTTTTCTGAAAAATTCTCTAATATAATATTGATACCTTTTATTGTAAACATTACTTTAAAAAAAATCTCTGGAAATCAGATATACATAAAATAAAAGTGATCTAGTTAACTCCTATAAATCTTTTTTGAATGCTGTCTAGTACTGAATTAACTTTGTAGTTCAAAGGCTTTTCTCCAGTAATTTTCATTTGGATTAATAGATATTTTTATACTTCTGACCAAATTATTAAATTCCTGGCATTGTGTGTCACTGATTATAAATCCAGAATTTTTAATCTAAAGTGATACTGTTGTAAACTAAATTGACACTTAAAATTGACATAAAGGAAAACAAGAATCTAAAATAATTGCTTTTAACTATTGACCCAAATACACAGTGATACATGAGTATTGCCTGATAACTGACCTGAGGAAGAACAAGGTACATCATGGCCCATGGGTGGTCCAGTTCCCTTTACCAGTGTCAGAATCTATTTCTCCACACTTGTAGTATAATAGTTATTTCCATTTAAAGGGGAGTCATTTGGTTGTTCCATTTTCTTTAAATTTATCTATTGTCACAGCTTAGGTTCTTACTGAATTAGATATAGTATTATGATACATGAAAATCATTCATTTTAATATCTGTTGAGTGTTCTAGTCAAGGGATCATGCTATCCTTTTAAAAAATATTTTTTTAATACTGACTGACCACATTTAGGAACTAACATCTATTTATATAAAATTTTATATACTCAAGTTGACATCAAAGATAACATACTGAAAAACCCACACTGGGAAAAATTGCAACACATTTTAGAGATGTTTTGTTATTTGATAATGGTTGGTATAAATAGTTTTAAATAAATAATGTTGGGTTTATTACTTTTAATGGTATTAGAAGTAACTACTCAGAATCTCTTATTTTTCTTGTTTCAACAAATAATGGCAATATATTTTGGTATGTGACCTAGTATATGAGTTTCGAATTCGATTAGATATATCAAGTTTACACAAAGTCAAATGTATGAAAGGGGATCTTTTAAAAAAAACTTTATTTGAGAAAGGAAGAGACTTATAACAGAAGGCAAGAAGGGAAACATACAAACAATATTTTTACAACACAAAACAAAAGATCACCTTCAAGGGTGTAAATTATAATAAATACAGTAGATTTTAAAAGAGACATTTATCAATTAGTTCTATGATTATTTAAGTCCAGCTTTACTTTTCACTGGTTCCAGGTAGTTTATTGATTATATTCAAAGACTATCAAATTCAAACAATTAATGTCCACCAACTGTACTGATGAAGCTCTCTCAAATGACATTATAAAAAATAGGGTTTTCTGTTTGTGATTACATATCTTTGAAGTAATATTATACAAAAGTCTGCTCAGCCACATGTTCCTCCCCAAATAAAATGTATTTTAAAAGATGCACTATCCCTTTTTTATGAGATTGAAAAAAAAAAAAGATTCTGAAGAAAATGAATATTTATGAGATGGAAAAATATACAGTTTTATCTTAGGAATGCCGTATTTTTAATGCAAAACAACTGTCAAAAGTCATTTTAATCTGAAAGAATATACTAGTCAAAATATATTGGTAATCATAAGTGTTGCTTATTACAGCTATTTGTCAAATTATCAGGACTTTCATTATATGGAAAACTTTTAAACTTTCTGGCTTTTAGTTATGTTAATTTAATTTGGATGGAGACTTTTTTTAAAAAAGGATAATGTATCTTTAGCAGTAACCTTTTTTAAGAAATATTTTTAAATGTCACAGCAAAATGTAAACAACACGTGCCAATAACATACAGTTTTACAGTGTCTACATTTGGCAAAACTGTTATAGCTCCTTTGAAACAGGATACTACATCTTAAAATACTTCAGATTTAGAAATATAAATATTTTAATAGAAAAAAACCTCACAAAGATTCTAGGTCAATTTGGATTATCCATATTATAGGGGTCTTAATACAATGAACCTTTAACTAGCTTAACAAAAGTAAACCTATAAAACAAGGTAAACATATCAAAAGAGAGTATGAAGGAAATGTTCCAGTGAAAAGCTTCCTTAACAATTTCCCTACTTGTGGTGTTATTTTCTTAGACAATAAATCAATTCATAGTGTTCCCTTTAAAAACAGAGAGAATAAAACACTATCCTCAGTTTTTTTTCCCTACATTCCTCAGTACGTGAATCACTTGGACTTCCTGTTTCCACAAGGCATTTCCTGTTCAGCCTCATAGAATCACTTTTCTGCAGAACAGCAGGAACCTGACAAAGAACTGACTTAAATAAACAGTCTTGTACTGCCTTCAAAGTTGTTTGTATTTCATAGCATCAAGGGACACAGTTCTTCTGAAGGTGCATTATGTACAAGTAAATTCTAAATTTCCTATTTGCCAAAATTTTATAATATATGCTATGCCATTATGGAATTATACTTAAGAGATACTAGTGATAATGAATATAGTATATGATACACTTTCTCCTCTTAAACATGGTTTTGACTTTATATCAAATAACAGTCATACTGTTACTGTATTTTCTACAACTGTAGAAAATTTTGCATCTACTTGGATCATAATGATACACATTACTTTTTGCAAACATTTGCATCTGCTTCATTTCATGTTTTGATAGACAACATTATCAAATAGAACAAGAGAAAAGATGAGCAGTGCTAGGTGAGACACAATATAATATTTAAAGTAGCGCTGTAATTTGCATCAATTTAAAGCACCTCTATTCCTAAAATTTTCAGTTGCAATCTACACAATAACCTAGGACTATTGGCATAATAACCAGGTCATTTCACTTAACAAAAAGGATAGAGGAAGAAAGGGGGAGACTATATTTAAACAGTGTTCAAGACTGTGCTATGATACATTATATACAACAAAGTGAAAATTGTATTCTAAGTATCAAAAAATCAAAAACTAATAGAATGTTTCACTGATCAGACTGGGAAACTATCCAGCAGTCATTGATCTCAACAGACAAACTAAAAACAGTGGAATTGTTTTCCTTAGAAGTAATTGGACAGGCTTTGGGGTGAATTTAAAGCCTATTAGTTACTTAAGTAGCATAATTTTAGTGTAACAGGCATTTCTTTACCAGTGAAGTTTCTATGCAACTTTGATATCTATATAAGGACCAGGTTTTATAGATCTATATATAGATAAACCTGTGTTAGTTAGAATCCTTCAACACTAAAACCATTCAGAGATATAAATGGATAGAAAATAATATCCATTTGCCAAAACCTGCAATGAATTTCACATTCAGATAATGACTTTAATTACAAATCCTGGAGCTAAATCTTTTCCTATTACCTGTTGCATAAAAGCAGCCTGCTCCCCAGATTCCATTTCCTGGATCTGAGCATCTTCGTCACTGTCCACTGGTTCCTCCTTGACCTTCACAGCCCCAACTTGTCCCAGTGTATCATCTGCACAAGCACTACTGTCGCTCCTAGTGCTGTTGCCACAAGAGGGTGCTCTGTCTTCCTGCATTGCTTGGTCTCCTTGAAGCTCTTCCTCTGCTTCCTCCAGGTGACTGCCTGGTTGCTTCAGTTGTTCAATAGATTTCGAAAGCAGCTAGAAGAGAGTAGTCAGAGGTTCAAAATTCAGTAATTCTTGATGGTAACAGCAAAACATACCTATTCTTATGTCTCTTAAGAGCATTCTGATTTTTAACCACTGAATCCAGAATGAATGATGTGTAACTACTTCCTAGTGAAGCAAAGTCTGAAGCAGTCTCAGCATTTCCATATTGAAAGAGTGTAGCAGGCAGAGAATGAAGTCTTTTTTTTTTTTTTAAGGATTAACTTTAACTCACTTAGAAAATGGTGAAGGGGAAAAAAAGGTAGAGGATTATTGTCCTCCTCATGTGAATCATGAGATTTTCATAAGCACAGGTTACAACTGAGTCAATTTATTAAAAATAGGATGAGACTATTTTATCAACCGAGCAATAGTAATGGGAAAATGTATAGACCATGAAAACTTCTACAACCTAACTTTTCAGCAAATGTCAACTACAATGAAAGATAAAAGCACAAATGCTCAGAGATCTTTTTATCCATCTAAAGTTCCCTATATCTGTACGGTAAAGTGATAAAATACCTTCACATACATATTTGTAAGACATGGAAATAATGAATACAAAATCCTGAATTTTAAAAATGTGAAGAACTAAAAAACATCTGACTAATACTAAAATTCTTTTATCAATATATCCAAACGGCAATTAAATAATTGAAAATAAACACTAAACCATGTTATAATTTAAAATTACTAATTATGCATTCAATTTCTCTTTTAAATTAAGTCATATTTAATCTTCAGAAGTGTATGAATTAGATTCTCAGTCACATAAAGTGATAAATGACAACATACCTAACATAACCACAGTATAAAAGCTCAATAAATGAGAAAACACTTTCAAGACGATTTCACCTCACACAGGCCTTTTGTTTAATCTGACAGTAAGTCCATTGATTGCTCATCCATGGATGTTAAATTGTGTTTGAGTGGTTAGTTTTTTTGCTGAGTCAATGCCTATGTAAGCAGCATGCCAATCACCATAGCAAGCCACACATTTAGAAAGAATGCCCCCATTACAATCATGAATACAGAGTTTTCTACCTAAAACTCAAGGTTGCTGCCATTTACACCTAGCTATGTATTTAAAAGTAGACACATGCTTTAGAACTAAGAATTTCTGAGAATCTAACTTTCAGATGAGAGGCCACCTTTATGTGTAGGCTTACAGAGTCCCCTCTACTCTATACAACCTCAGATGCCCCAGCACATGCTTATAAAGCTCTTCAAATTCAACATATGTAGATTGAGAGTTCTCATTTATCTGTTCAACAATTATTTAAGTGTTTAATGCCAACTATGCCCAAGGCAGCATACTAACTGTTGGGAAAACAGTCATGCCCTCTCCTTATGGAGGTTATAGTTTAATGTGTCAAAAAACATGCAATAGACAAAAAGGCACTCTTGCTTTCAATACAGTATTTTAATAAGACACTGGGAGTTATGAGAATACATACCAGTTGCCACAGGAATGTACAGAATGGTTGAGAGTGTAAACTGTGATGGGAGAGCTCATTGTGAATGTGGTATATTTAGGCTAAGGCATGAAGAACAAGAAAATGAATCAATTTAAATGTGTCTGAGGCATGAGCAAATAAGTGAAAGTAAGGAAAAGGGCATTTCTAATATATCTTACAGTGTGCCCCCGGAGGGCTGGGGTAGTAGCAAACTGTATCTGCAGAAAGACTTTCAGTGGTGGTGGTGGGGGTGAAATGGATAAAGCACTATACTATCAAGCATGAGGTCTCTAGTTCAATCCCCAGCAGCACATGTACCAGAGTGGTGTCTGGCTCTTTCTCTCTCTCCTACTTTCTCATTAACAAATGAATGAATGAATGAAAATTTAAAAATAAAATAACTTTCATGGCTAGAGGTCAAAGTCTTATATTCAATCTAGGCACCATCATAAACCAGAGATGGTCAGCATTCTGTCAGGGGAAGGAGGAGAGGTGAGGAGAAAGGGAGGGGAGGAAGAATGAGAGAAAAAAAAAGAGAGACAAAGAGACAGAAAAAGCAATATATATATATGTATATATACATATATATATACATATATATATACATACCCATACTGTACAATGTATTCCTTCTATTTGTATTGCTAACAAAGAGATGGAGGAAGGAAGGAAGGAAGGAAGGGAAGAAGGAAGAAAAGAAAGAATAAAATATGGGAGAAAAGAAGGAAGAAAAGAGGAAGGATAAAAAAGAAAAGATGGAGAAAAAGTCTAATGTATCTGAACAGTTGAAAAGACAGTGAGGAATCCACACGATAGACACAAAACCTGAACCAGACATGATAAAGCTAAAAAAGATATGCCAGTCGAAATTCATATCTAAATGAAGGAGGTAAATTTAAAATGGTAATTTCCATTATGCCTGCAATTTCACTTCAGTTATTCCTAGGTGGTATTCATAAGAGAACATCCATTTTTAATGTTTTAAATGTCTTAAAATACTTTACAGGAAATGTTTCACAGAACTTTGTACCAATTCTAATCATCTAATCACCTCTTCAAGTGTTAAAATACATAACATTTTGGATACATAGGTTCTGAGAAAAAAGATGTAATATTCCTGAACTTTGAACAATTAAAGGTTTCCATTTAACCTTTTTATTGATATGTGATACTATAGAAAACAAGCACAGTTTAAAAGATTTATTTATGTCTGTGCCTCTCCTCCCCCATGATAACCACTATAGTTTCTCACAAAGTTTTCAAGCCAGTTTGGCTACTTTAAATATTTTTTGTGAGTCCATGTGCTTCAATTCTCTGCATTCCATATACAAATTAGTAAAACCCATCTGGCAGCTGTCTTTAACTTCTTTATTCAGTTTCCACTATGACACACACACAGAGAGAGTTCCATTTTGAGAGAGAGAGAGAGAGAGAGAGAGAGAGACTGACCGACTCATAAGGGCCTTTCTTAAGATTGAGAGAAAAGAGACTACGAGAGGTAATTATTAGGCCAGTACTGAGGACCATTTATGAAAAGTTAAAAGACAACAAGTTCAATGTCCAGAAAATGTCACACCAGATGGCCCTGATTTGGGGGGTTATGGGAAGATTTTGCATCTTACCCAGTTTCTGTATTTTTTACTACAGGGAATATTCAATAGCTAAGGGAAAGCTGAAATACTACTTGCTAAGAAGAGAGAGAGAGAGAGAGAGAGAGAGAGAGAGAAGACACACACTCTGAATCTCCTAACCTCCAGTAGTCTTCTCTTCTGTTCTACCTCAGCTCCTAATGCCATGGCCATATTCTAGAACTGATCTTTATGAGTAAACATATACTGCCCTAATTTTACAAATTCACATACTACTCTCCTCCTCCTCCTCTTCCTCCTCCTCTTCTTCTTCTTTTTCATCTTCTCCTCCTCCTCTTCTTCCTCCTTCTTCTCTTCTCCTCCCTCAAAAGGGTTCTTTATACTACTGAATCTGCTATACTCTCTCTCTGTCCATCACCTTCCTCCTAATTCTCTCATGTTTTTCTCCTTAGGTTCTATTCTCCATCAATAACAAATTTACTTCCTCAAATTATCTTTAAATCCACTGCCCTTTTCCAATATTGTTTCTATTGGATATGTAAGACTTCTAACCTGGGTTAACATTAAGTCTCTATCAGACTTACCAAGAGCTCGATATGGTAAGAAAGAAATACACACATTATAATCACAGCTAGTGTTTCCATTAAAATTCATGATCACAACCCCAAAGTGGACATTCAAAGATGCCCAGAAATCCCATTGCATTTCTCTAAGTCACTCTAACAAAAACAGGCAAATAATCTCTTTCTTCTGCAAACCTTGAATAATACAGACCTTTTTCTTACTCCTGCTGACTCTTTTGTTTCTTTCACTGAAAGAACAGAAGCATCATAATAGAAACTCAGTGTCCTGCTATCATCTGACTTACCAAACTGTTCACTCACCCATACTCCTATTAGATTAAAAGAAGTGTCTCCTCTCCTATGTCAATCAATCCCCTCTCTTAGGCTGCCCCTGCAGCTACAGACAGACTATGACCCATATAGTCAATGACTGCCACCTCTCCAGATTCAAAGGAGGTCTCGAAACTTTACATCAGGCTGACGCTGTTGACTGGCTACGGAAGAAGGGCACACGCTAGAAGAAGAAGGTCCTGGGTCCTATCCATTCCAACAGCTATCCACAATGCCATCACATTTACATTTCCTGATGAAAAAATTTTATTTGTACTCTTTTGCAGATATCATTCATCTTAAGTGAAAACTACACTGACCTCCCCATAATGTCATTATGTATCTCTTTCCAAAGCACAAGCCATGGCTACTTGTCTTCACATCTCTGATTCACCTTTTCCCATTCTCTTTGGAATTCATGGCAACTAGATTTCTACATACAAAAGCTATTTTGCTAAACCCAGTAACAACTGCCTGTATGCCACCCCCAGTGGCAATTTAAATAGGATACTAATAGGTACTAGTGAAAAATAAAACATTTTAGATAGAAAACAAAATAAATATCACAGCATATTTGAATATGAGATAATTACTTATGTTACTACAGCCAATGACAAGACACACTTTGTTTCCTTACTGCAACATATAATTCTTCATATACAGCAATCATCATATTAAAGAAAAAAATTAAATAATAAAATGTAGATTGTTCACAGTATAATATGTACACTTTGCCAGAAAGTTTTCTGGAATTTAATCATATAAATGTACTTATGAAGTCAATGAAATAGTCAGAAATCAATTCAAGTTCATGAACCAGTTGGTCAGGATACATAAGTGTATTAGTCTAAATATTTAAATACAGCACTATATACCAATTTTCACTGTCTAATACAGAGACAAGGCTATTTGTTCCAGTTGGTTCCTTTGGCATAACCCGTATTTCTGATAAAACATGAAGGAGGAAAGTGCTAGAATTAATAATTATGTGATAAACAGACAAGAAGGCCAAAGGCAAAATGATCTTCTTCCAATAGCATAATTACTTAATAGCACCTTTTTTTTAGATAGATGTAAAGAGGAAGAGACAGAGAACGAGACAAAGATACTACAGGACCAAACCCCCCTTCAATGCTGTAAGGACTGGGCTTGAACCAGGCCACACATACTTTGCCAAGCAGTGTACTTATCTAAGTAAGCTACTTTGCCAAGCTCCCTCAAGGCATTTTTGAAAGTTTCTTGGCATAAAACAACTAATTTAGTTGTCATAAAATGTTGGAGTTGTAAAATTTCTAATATTCTAGAACTTTTTATGGTTTTTTTGTTTTGTTTTGTTTTGTTTTTGCAGTCAGGGTTATTACTGGCACAATAAATCCATGATTCCAGAGGCCACTTTTTCTTTTCTTTCTTTCTTTTTTTAATTGGATAGAACAGAGAAAAAGTGAGAGATGAGGGGGAGGTAGAGAAGGGAAGAAAAAGAGACACACCTTCAGACCTGCTTCACTACTCATGAACTGTCCCGTCTCACCCCTACAGGTGGGAAGAGGCAGGGGCTCTAACCCTGGTCCTTGTGAATGATAATGTGTATGTTTAACCAGGTGTGCCACTGCCAGGTCCTTCAGACTTTTTATACTGTCATTCTCTCTGAAACAATAGATAATAACCAAATTAGTAAAAATAATCCCAATGTTTTCCTTGAACTGCAAACTTGTATATTTGCTTACTTAACAACTTTGCCTAGATCTAGACTATCTAATAATGTAAAAGTTCTATGTTTTAAGTAGCTCAAAGATCATATTTATCACTACTATACTCCAACATATTAATAACCTAATTCATCTCTTCTGAATGAAAAGTATTACCCAAATAGAAAGGCAAAAATAACTTGGGATTGGCATATTTGTCTCCCCTTACTCATTATTTTCAGAAATAACTGAAAATTTTATTAATACTCAGAAACAAAGTTTTGACACCTTTTTTGCAAGGTTATTAAGAAAAACCATGTATATATTAACAATCGCTACTACTTTTTCATAATCTTTTCAATAATGTGCTCTTTTTAAGGTTCCACAAAATTCAAAGGAGAGCATGGGAACTCCTAGATTTAGTATTCCTGACTATAAATGCAGTGAGGAAGTTAATCAATATCTCATATTTTAAGTATTTGATGAAATAAAGTTTTGTTTAAATATACTAGATGGAGAAAATCGCCATTGATATTTTAAAGGAAAATGACAAAGAGAAAAACCAGACCTGTTAGATTGACTTATGTTAGGCATTTAAAATAAAAATGTACATATTGTTCTTTCTAAATTTCTTACTGTTAATTAGGAAATTCAGTATGAGGATTCTGTTGTGCTTTATGTGTTTTTCTTTTTTTCTTTTTTTGAAGTACAAATCTGATCACTACAAAAAATGGCATAGGCTCTCCCTTTTATAATTTGTACTGTTGCTGAGTAGCCCCAGATGCAGGGAGGAGCTGTCTGCTTACTCTCAGTGGGGTAGCAGGGTCTCTCTTTGGTTGAACATCTGGAGATGATCCCATAGCAAAGCTGAGCTGATGCTTTGCTGGATAGAAAACACAAGACAAACATCTGTGTGACAGACAAATGTGCAAGCCTGTGTGCATCTCCTCTAAGGCACCATCTGTAAAACACACCCTATGTCATTTGTCTGACACCAGGTGAGTTACTTTGGTGGGGAATCCAGCTGAGATGAAGAAGATGATGACTGTACAGCTTCTCTGTTCCCTTTTATCTGTGCTCTTACTCATCTGTCGGTGTATCCCTGTATTCTCCATGCTACTGGATGAGCAACTATATGATTGAATGCTACAGGCAATCTATGAGTCTATGACCATTCATGTAATTATACAACACATGTGCCACACTCACAGAGATATTCTATATGCCAAATAGCATACTTTGTGGACATTTTCTACACTTCCTAGTATGACAACTGAACTCTTCCATTTTCACCAATCCTTTCTAAGTGTCATAATTATGTAAGCCAAAGTTTCTGTGCTTTATGCTAAATATTACCTATACTATTAGCAAATGAGGAAAGCTACACTAGATGAGATTTATTAACCGGTTTTTTAGAAAGAATAATTGAGACAGAGAGATTGAGACAGGGAGGGGGTAAATAGCATAATGGTTATGCAAATGGACTCTCATGCCTGAAGCTCTGAAATCCAAGGTTCAATCCCCCCACACCACCATAAACCAGAGCTGAGCAGTGCTCTTGTAAAATAAAAATAAATAAATAAATAAATAAAATACAAAAAGATAAAGACACAGAGAGAAGAGACACCACAGCACAAAAGCTTCCTTCAATGTGATAGGTACAAGGTTCAAAGATAGCAAGGCAGTAATCTATCCAATGGAGCTATTTCACTGGCCTTACTAGATGATATTTAAAAGCTTTGTTTCTAAACATTATATACAAATCCACTAAGTTTCTCCCTGTGTATGTTATATTATTTTTTCAAAGTCTTAAAATAGGTGGTTGCATGACCTAATGGATAAATCTGAAAGTCACATAAGTGTAGTACTACTGAATAAAATATGTCTCAACTGTAGTTTTAAAATTCTCCCACAGAAATTCTCCATGTAGTTTCAAGTAGCTTTAGATATGAAGTGTCAACTAAGGACTAGAGCATGTAAGAGTTAATATGCTTCTTAGAGACATCTGATTTTCTGAAATTTTCAACAAACCATTAAGCACAAATGTTGGAGTGTATTTATTAAACTAATCAAAATGACCTTCAACCCAACTTATTGCTTTCCTCTTTTGCTTCAGATTCTAAAGCTTCGTTTACTTGGGGAAAGGCAGTCACAGAAGTTTTCTCTTAAATAAATGTAAATTTTTTATTTTGGGAAATAAAACTTTTCCCTTAAGCTCCAAGGAAACTGGTTTTTAAAATAATGATAAAATTCTGTCTCAATTCACAAATAGATTAGGTATGTACCAACTGTTCTCAAAAACAACAAGCAGAGCTTGGAGGCCTTTCAAATTGAAGTCTACACAGAGAATTCTTCATGATGCCAAAATTCTCCATGTCACTTAGCTTCTGTGCATCTTAGGGAAATAATCAGAAGAAATGAAATTATGAAACAAGGCAGAAAGATTTTTTAAATATTGCCTTCATTACTTATGTAATTTAAATGCCTAAACTGAAAACATGCTTCCTTATCAATATTGAGAAGATGCAAAGTGAATTTAGGCTCAATTCTTATTAAATATATCTTAGACTTTGTAACTAAGAATAAGTGTCCAAAACATCTTCTACAATTAAAATATTCTTTCCTGGGCTCTCAAATCATTCTAACACTTCAATAGTTTCAGTAAGTGCTCTGTTTTTGGAAAAGGACTGAAATCTTTCACTTCAGTTTTTCAGAAAAGTTATCCACTCATACATTCATTCTTGCAACAAGAGTTTATTGAACATTTACTATAAGACCTGGAAAGAGTAGTCTGTTCGGCAAGATCCAGGTTCTCATTGGGGCAAGCAGAAAATAAAAAGCCTGGTGTGATAATGGAACTTGTTGTGATAAGGATTGCTGTGGAAACAGGTGTGTGTGTGTGTGTGTGTGTGTGTGAGAGAGAGAGAGAGAGAGAGAGAGAGAGAGAGAGAGAGAGAGAGAGTGAGTTTCCAAGGGACAGCAAAGCCCCCTATGAAGAAATAAGGTTGAGCTGAAAAAGATTGCAACACCGGGAGTCGGGCTGTAGTGCAGCGGGTTAAGCGCAGGTGGCACAAAGCACAAGGACTGGCATAAGGATCCTGGTTCAAACCCCGGCTCCCCACCTGCAGGGGAGTCGTTTCACAGGCGGTGAAGCGGGTCTGCAGGTGTCTATCTTTCTCTCCTCCTCTCTGTCTTCCCCTCCTCTCTCCATTTCTCTCTGTCCTATCCAACAACGACGACAACAACAATAATAACTACAACAATAAAACAACAAGGGCAACAAAAAGGAATAAATACATAAAATAAATATTTAAAAAATTTTTTTAAAAAATTAAAAAAAAAAAAAAGATTCCAACACCAAGATCAAATTGAGTCAAAAGAAAATTGGGGGCTATGAAAGAACTGTGGCTAGAACAACTCCCAAGAAATGGAATGCGATTTACCCCCAGGATAAAGGGAAGGCCTATGTGTTCTGTAGTTCAGTGAATAAGAGAAGGGACTAGGAGATAAGGTCAGTGAGGAGGACAAGAGCCAAATCACAACAGCTTTGTAGACCATGTAAAGTTGTTTCAATTTTATCTTACAAACAAGAGACAATAGGGTATATTTAAGCAAGTTCTAACATGACTTGATTTGCACTTTTAAATGATCATTCTGGCAGCAACAGAAAATCGAACTTAAATGGGAAAAAAGTGGAAACAGGGAAGTTGACTTTTCAAAACTTAAAATCATTAAAAAGTGTTATAATGTATGCTAGGGATATTTATTAACTAGAACAAAAATAAGCAACTTTTCTATAGGACTATGTAATGTAAAATCCTTTTACATGGAAAGTTATACTTTTTCATGATAATTCCCCTTCTGATATTCAACTCAAGAGTTTATTTTATTTGTTCTTCATTATTTACCTGTAAGAAACTGTCGGGGATAAAAGGAATCTTTGCGTTCTTTGCTAATAGCTGATAATTTTAGACTAGGTCTCATGATAGGCAAGATCTAAAAATCAAAGGTTTCCAAAGTGGCTTTCAAATATCTCCCTTTTTTTTTTTTTTTTTGCCTCCAGGGTTATTATCGCTGGGGCTTGGTGCCTGCAATATGAATCCACTGCTCCTGGAGGTCATTTCTTCCCATTTTTGTTGCCCTTGTTATTATTGTTATTGCTATTGTCATTGGATAGGGCAGAGAGAAATCGAGAGAGGAGGGGAAGACAGAGAGGGGGAAAGTAAGATAAGACACCTGCAAATCTGCTTCACCACTTGTGAAGCAACTCCCCACTGCAGGTGGGAAGCCAGGGACTAGGACCGGGGTTCTTGCACAGGTCCTTGCAAGCCTCACACCAGGTGCACTTAAACCGTAACGCTACCACCGGACTCTCCCCCCCCCACCCCTCGATGATCTTTATTTTGGTATACTGTTTACCAATGCAAGCTTTATTTAAAGCACATAACCAAAAGAGATCATATTGCCACATACAAACTCAGCATGGTCAGGGTTTTAATTCTTGTATTAAAAAATATTTATATTCTTAATGGCTGACTAATTAAAGTCAAATGCTCTTTTAGAAATTAGGCAGACCAAAGACAGTTCAATGCAATCGATCCAGTCAATAGATTGTCAGTTTTTGACCTCAAAAAGTAGTCCCTTGTGTTCCTTCTTGCTTGAACATTCTACAATTTAGAACATTTAGGGTTGATGGCTGCATAAAATTAAAATACAACATCCTTCACAATGGTGATTTATTTATGTTTCCTACATGGACAACAATTCAGTCTTTTTTCCCCAGAGTCTGAAGGTAGGGATAGGGAATGGCTACAAAGGAGTATCACAAAGGAAATTTGGAGGTTGAGGGAACTGTTATATGTTGACTGTGGTATTTATATGACAGTATCCATTTGTCAAAACTCACTGAACTGTAAAGCAAAGGGAATACATTTTACTGTGTGTAAATGCCAGTTGAACACAAAAATTCAATAGTTAAGCATAATATTATTGTGAAAATAAAACAAGGTCTGCTTCATTATGAATTGTTTATAAAGATGCAAGAGAAACCTGGAACAAAATGTAGGGGTTTGTTTTACAACAATGTAAGTTGATGCAGTGTTGAGACACGTGGAAAATGTGTCTTGGAATTATTCTAGCACTTCTAGACATTCTTCTCTTTTAGCAAAATAAAGAAAATAGAACTATTAGTATTATATGAGTATGAACACTTTGCTAAATTTCAGTGCTTACAGTGCTTACACGCTTACATGCTTACACAGCACTTTCAGGAGATTCATTCAATCCTCTGAAATATGCAGATCCTCTGATTACTATTGGAGACAACTTTGACCAAAGATACAAAACTGGGAAATAATTGTACAGAATACTAGATGCTTTCCTTAGAAAGATTATAAAGGATTCCCTATTTTGTAATTCATGTAAGCTGCATATTATCTAGAACTGTATTTGGCTAGAATTATATTTTCAGGATTAATAGTCAAGAGAAATAATAGGTCATTTTTATTTTTCATTTCCAATTTGCAAAATAAAGGTTGCTAATAAATATTTATATAACATCACCAATTATTGCATGCCAAGAAATAATTTATTAGAACTGAGTCATTCTGGATTACACAACTAAGTTGATAATGAGAGTAGTGATACACTTAGGATATAGGAGCATAGTTCTAAATGCAACTCTTCTTAAAGAAATTAGTAATATATACTAGACCATATAACCTTTCAGGGTCACCAGAATCCCTCTGATTTCATAAATACTTAGAGAAAGAACAGAAAGATGTAGGAGAATGCTCCTAACATCAGTAACTTATAAACAATCAAAATCTGTAACAAAGACTAGTACATATTGGTGGATTCCATGTCCACAAATCACTTAGTTATATCAAAAATTCCTTAGTAAGGTTTAATTATTTCATTCTGTCAAGTGAAACTATTTTTCAAGGTTGGGAAACAACCAAATTATTTAGCTTCTTTCTCCCTTTGAACTTCTTGGAATCAACATCAGTCAAACTACTTACATGGTTTAATTCCCCAGATATTTTGCTTTCCCCTATTTTCTTACCTCATAGTCATGTCCAACCATTGTTTTTTCTCATTCAATAAAAGCATCTCTGACTAGATTAACAGTGCAGAGTGAAAAGGAAAGGTCGAGGTCTTTCCCTTGGTTTTTAAGTTATGAAAGCAGCACTGGGAACATTTATGAATGTTGTACATTAATCCACTGAAATGGTCATTTAGTTTCTTTTCCAAACACAGGATTTCATCACATCTAATAGTAAAGCAACAAGCCATTTTCTGTATATTATGAACCATCAACCTGTAATTATATAGTGAAATGTTTCTATATGAATTCTCTGTGATGATGTAAACCAGTATCGCAGCATAAGTGATTTTTTTGAAGCCTGCTATATACCTACACAGATTTATTTACATTGGGCTAATCATGTCAAAATGGCATATATTTAATGGTGGAGTCAAAGTTTCTTTTATAAACCTCTACAGATAGATAAATAATCGAAGAGGATTTTTGCTCTTATAAAATTAAGACTGCCTTTCAGTGCATTCTAAGGTTTTTGGGAATACTAGTCATATAATGGGCAAAATGTAATCTTAAATTGGTGATTAAAGACTGCATGGAAAGAAACAAGCTGTCAAGTGGATAGAGAGAAATTAAACCTGACAACAGTAATGTCTACTTTTACTTAATGAATGTCTAGTTCAAGTTTCTACTCACCTAGTTTTCAAAACTTAAAACAAGGCATCTTCCAACCATACATAGATGATATGCAAAAATTTTCACTTCAGTTGGATATGATGTAGTCAGTGGATTTTCAGGTGCAGACTTAACTCGGAACTGCTATGATAAGATACTTGCCCTATCTATAAAACTGGTAAATTATGATATGTGTAATATTTATATAATGTAGCATGATTATAGTGGTCTCTGTACAGTTTTCAACTTTGGATAGCTTTATAAACTAACAGAAAATCAGAAGGTCCCAACACCAAGTATATGCAAAAAGAATTAAAAAAAAGAATTTCAAGTATGTTGTTGGATGGATGACAATAAGTAACAAGATTAGTGAAAGGTATTACTACATCCTGGCAAACTCAGACCAATGTCATATAAATAATATGATAATAATGACCCTCCCATGTAATTTGTTTGCCTTATTTTTAGTCATAGGTTTTCTATTTTTTGGCAAAAGTAATATTAGAACAATTGTTTCTCCTGCTAGGTGACAGAACCAACACAGAAATTGTCAGTATGAATGGCTAAAGACACAGTTATTGTCATAAAACCTATGATGGAATTGCAGCTCTGTCAACTGTTAAATCTGCTGCTGTATCTTAATCATGGTAATTACAGACAATATGCATTTATCAAAGCTCACTTAAATATAAGCAAAAGGAAGAAATGTGACTCTACAAATTTTAACTCAACACAGCTTTTAACTATTTTAATTCTTTTAAATTATATTTTCTTAAAGGAAAAATTGAGTCTTAGGGACCAGGCAGAGGGTGGGGGTACACCTGATTAAGTGTGCAATGATGCAGGTTCAAGACCCTGATCCCCACCTACAGTGGGGAAAACTTTACGAGGAGTAGTGAAGCAGTCTTGCAGGTGTCTCTCTGTCTCTACCTCCCCCCATCACAATTTTTCTCTGTCTTTATCCAATAATAAACAAATAAAAATATATAAAAAATAAATATTGAGTTATTAAATTGGAAGAAATAATTACATAAAAACCCTAGCATGATGTTCCAGCTCATAGTTACACCCTACATTCCAGGGATTAGTTGTGTGATCTTATCCCTAGGGTATGTATGAAGAAGGTCTGGAAAGATGCACAGTGCCTGATAGCCAGGAAAGATACTCTAAGAAATGGGAATAATAAAAAATAAGTAGTGGTGCTGGGTGGAGGCACACCTGGTTGAGATCACAGGATACAATGCGCAAGGACCTGGGTTCCAGCTCCCGGTCCCCACCAGCAGTGAGAAAGCTTTACGAGTGGGGATGCAGGGCTGCAGGTGTCTCTGTCTCTCCCTCTCTATCACCCACTTCCCTCTTGATTTATGACTGTCTCTATCCAATAAATAAATAAAGATAATAAAAAAAGAAATATGTATTTAAAAAAGTAGTGTAACACGGTCCGCATTAAATCACACTTAAAAGTTAAACAACTCACAAGTAAGTCATGGATAAGTTTCCTTTTAATAAAACAAAGTCAACATGAAGTGTTTAGTTGTTGATAATATGAAGTGTGATTTTTAAAACATAGACCTTTGTGAATAAGTATGCATCTATGGTTGATATTCTTAAGTGAATGTCCTTGGGAAAATACATGCTTTGTTCAATAGAGCACACAATAGTTCTATTTTTGAACTGCTTTCAATGTTACTGTCTTTATAAGGAAAAAAATCTTATTCTCTCTCTCTCTCCATATATATATATATATATATATAACCACAGGCATGAAGGAATGTACTCCCCTGGTGTGGTGGATGGTAGTTAGGGGACAAGAAGTAGGTATGAATCATGTAGGGCTCTAAAGAAATAAGTACATTTACATTAAAAAATTATGTCAAGAGAAAGAATACAACTAATACTACACAAATCAAGGGGGCAAATTCTCTTCCAAAAACTAATGAGAGCTCCCCATAAGCTCTGATCTGGCCTTGAGTATGATTACATTTATGCCTTATTTGTCAGGCATAATATCTACCTGTTTTAATAACGGCAACATAGGACATCTGCTTGGCCTCCCCTTTACTGGTCATGTCTTAGATATATTTTTATTATGATAAAATAGCACTCATGTCAAAATGCCAAGTATCATAGTAATAAATATAGAATAAATACTTATATCTAGAGTGAACCTTGGCATATATAAGATATCATCCCATGACTTATGAGGAGATTATTTTAAAGTGTTGGCTGATATCCAGTCATAGGAATGCACACGATATTTATCACAGACCATATTAGAAAGGAAAAAAAAATAAAGTAGTCAGAGGGAATAAAGTATTAAAAAGGGCAAGCTGACTCAGAGAAGTAACTAAATAGCAACTAAACACATTCAAAGATCTGTTTTTTTTTCAAAGAAAAATAATTTCTTTCCTCATTCCCTCTTTTCTGATACCTGTTTTATTTGAATATTTCACTCTCCCGATCCCCACAGTATAAAGTTCATCACATTACTTACTATTTCCTATATGGCTAAAACAGTATATGGAATCAAGTACAAATTTTGTATGAGTGATTAAACGAATACAAGCATAAGTGAGTATTTAATTCAAATGAGTACGGAATAATTCTCTTTAAATTCTTAAATTTTCTTAAAAGTCTGCTAACATGAATTCGAGGAAAATTATAAGCATTAGGCAAAAAGAGTGCTATTATGTTAATACTATTACAAAACAATTCATAACCTAAAGCCATTGGGATGGGGGTAGAGATCTATTTTAAACTACCTTACAATGACATGTCTAAAGGTAATTTTAAAATTATATTTCTTCCAGAGTTTATGCGACTAGAAATCTGCACTTTGTTTAATCAGTGTTCACAATACTCCAAAAATAAATAATGTAAAAACAACTGCAATATGTTTTGTTTTTAGTAATCACAGTTTCAATTTACCAGTAAACTATGGCAATATTAAATTGGAAATGACCTCAGATGGAAGTTATCAGTAATCCTTTTTCTTTGCTATTTTGCATATGTGATGAAAATTTTATTTTAGAAATCATTATTCTTTCAAGACAAAACCAACAAAAAGCAGCAGAAAAAGCAACCATCTTTTTTTTGGATATTTGTATGAAAAACCTCTTGTTTGAGGAAGTTCACAAGTCATCATTGCATGAAAATACCAGATATTATCAACAGAAATTGCTTAATGCATTTGTGAAAAGTCTGGTCATTAAAAACAAAAGACCAAATGTTGTAATTCAAGATTCTCTTAGAAGGAGTCAGGCAGTAGCGCAGTGGGTTAAGCGCATGTGGCGCAAAGCACAAGAACAGGCGAAAGGATCCGGTTCGAGCCCCCGGCTCCCCACCTGCAGGGGAGTCGCTTCACAGGCGGTGAAGCAGGTCTGCAGGTGGTCTATCTTTCTCTCCCCCTCCTCTCTCCATTTCTCTCTGTCCTATCCAACCAACAATGATGACATCAAGAACAATAATAATAACTACAACAATAAAACAACAAGGGCAACAAAAGGGAAAATAAATATAAAAAAAAAAAGATTCTCTTAGGTTATGTTTCTCAAAACATAATTTCTCAGTGAAATTAGAATATCTAACAAATGAGTTGAGATTAATCACTCTGAATCACTTTCTACTCATCTTTCTAGCTTGCTCCTTTCTAGTCCACTAATCATCTACTGGTATATATAAAATAAAAGAACCATATAGATTCTGTCTAATTATATTTCTATAGATTCTGTCTAATTATATTTCTATTAAACTACAGAATATTAACACAATAACCTTATGAAACATTTTTATGTAATGCAAAATTACCAATATTTGTCATTAAAGTATCAGGCAACAGGTAGGTTAAGGTTTTAATATAAGTAACAACATTTACATTGTAGAATTTTAATGCATATGCTACTACTTTAAATAAATGCATTAAATAGTAAGGTAAGAAAACATCTTTCAAATGTTACTGTGTATGGTGTTCTCTGAATAGTATATAGTCTTGCTTCTAATTTCTCCAAATTGCAATCAGATAACACATTAATATTTCATACCAAGAAGGTGAGTCTTTTTCTTTTTTTTTTTTCCAGAGCATTTCTCAGCTCTAGCTTATGGTGGTGTAGGAGACTGATCATAAGACCTTGGAGCCTCAGGCATGAGTGTCTTTTTTGCATAATCATTATACTATTTCCCCTAACTGAAAGCTAGTCATCTTTGATACAATGTAAGTCTATTAATAAACTTATTTTTGTAATCACTCCTTTAAAAAATATCCATAACTATACCAAAGAAAACCATACACAAGTTGAGGCAATAAAATAAGAGACATTTTCAAATGCTATTTGTATACCCATGTCTTCAGGTATGTCTATATTTCCTGATATATTATCTGAAGAGAAGGAACCTTGTTTGGCATCAGTTTTGAATAAACTCATTGAAGGTTTATCTACAATAATGTGAAAAATAACAGAAATTTAAAGTTTCTGTGGTTCTTTCCCTCATTAATCAATATTCTAAAAGAACAGAGTATACATACAGTTACACAGAAATATATTAACTTTTGGCATCTAAGTTATGACCCTCACCCAATGTGAAATAAGCATAATTATCCTTCATGGGAATTTTGAATTAGTCATTCATCTCTTGATGGTTCTAATGTGAATACTTTAGAACAGAAAGGAGATTCTGTATTTTCTTTAATAAGATTTTTCTCTTTTCTGAATTGAGGGTAGGTGAAGTATTTTCAAAATCGGAAGAATACCCAATGTGCATATGCCATTTTGATTAAACATATGGAATACATACTTGGAGAAAAGCCAACTAGGGACCTGCCTGAGCAATCCAAACACCCAAGCTGAGAGGGGTTAATATGTAAAGATCAACTTTGTACTTTGAAGTTTTCTGGACTTCATTTTGCCTAATTAAGACAAGATTTAATAATCAAACCACTGTACAAACATATACATAAAAGTATAGGTTTGTTTCTAATTTGTGGAAGAATTTCTAACAGATTTCAAGGAATCAGCTCCACATGGGAAAAGTTTTCTGATAAGATTTGCTTTTCTCATTGCTAAAATGCAAATGCCTGCTTTTCATCTTGGTTTTCCCATGTGACTGAGGTTAGCATCTGCCTATCAATATCTTGAGTGTGGTACTCACATACATAAGATTCTGACATTAGAATATGTTGTGAATCTGAATCAGTGCCAAATGTTAGGTCATAAAAGTGTATCTCAAAGTTTTCTTAAATGCATTTATAAGAATAATTTGTAGAGTATAATATAAAAGGAATAAATTTAGTAAATTTACTTACCCATAGTAAAATGCACAAATCTACAGATTTCAAGGAAACAGAATTATGTAACAGAAGGTATTCCTACATTTCAATATTAAATTTATGAATGAACCTAATTCCAAACCAAATATTTTAAGATAAATAGTAGGACTTCAAGGTATTTCTTTTACATGATAAGTTTTTCCCCACTGGGCATTGGATAAACACTTAAAAAATGCCTATATGAAACAGGAAGGTGCCTGGTGCAGGTAGGAAAAGTAATTAATTTTAAGTACATTATAGTGTCAAGTTGGGTTGAGAGACTACAAAAAAACTAAATTCTTTTGTAATACAGCAAATGTATGCAGAGCCATATTCTACCAGATGTTGTTACTTTGCCAAGACTAAAATTACAAGGAAATAACCTGACATTTTTTAGCAAAATTCTATATCAATAAATAGGCATTAGCTTCATGATATATAAAAATCTGCACTATAATTAAGTATACTCTTCAGTACAGTACACATATCAATCATCCTCGGCATTAGTTATCCATTGTCCACTGCAAGTATTAGTCACCCAGTGCCTTGTAGATAAACATTATCTTTGAAAGTAGCAACAGAGTAGACTAGAAGAGCAAGGCAAACAAAGCAGTGGGATTATATCAAACTTAAAAGATTCTGCACAAGGAAAGGAACCAAAACAGAAAGATACCCTACTGAATGGAAAATATTTACATGCCATACATCAAAGAGATAATGAAGAACATATATAAATAGCTCACAAAACTCAACAACAATAACGACAAAACAAATAATGCTATTTAAAATTGGGAGAGGACATGGAAAAAGTCATTTATTATTAAAGAAACACAATTAAAAACACTAATGAGATGTCACTTTACACCTGTGAGGATGTCACACATTAGAAAGTTCAGAATCGGGGGGGGGGGGGTTCCAGGAAGATGGCGGACTGAGAAGCTGCTAGCAGCGTGTGCTCTGATCACATCTTCTGGAAACGGTAGGATTTTCTGCCTTTAGCAGGCCAGTCAATAAGGGGTCCTAGTGGTGACACCAAAGAGGTGACTATAATTTAATTTGGGTTAAGAATTAGACTAAAGGTGGCACGGACTAGCGGGCGGGCTGCTCCAGACTTCCCAGGCGGCAGCGGGCAAGGCGGGTACGCCGGGCATTGTCCTCCGCCCGGGAAGGCAGCTCCTCTGCCGGTTGCAGAGCAATGCTGGGCAGCCAGCAGAGGACCCGGAGGGAGCACTATAGCTCAGGGGCTTTCTCTTGGGAGTCTCCAGGGACCAACGCGACCCTGAGGGCGGATCCAAAGACTTCTTAAGTATAGCTCTCATTGGATCAAAGGACTTGGAGCTAGTTTTCATTTTTGAGAAATCCTTTAAAAAAGTCTGGAGGGGGGGGTTTCCCGGAAGATGGCGGACTGAGAAGCTGCTAGCCGCTGAGCTCCAAACACATCTCCTGGAAACAGTAGGATTTTCTGCCTTTAGCAGGCCAGCCAATAAGGGGCCATAGCGGTGACACCAAGGAGGTGACTATAACTTAATTTGGGTTAAGAATTAGAGTAGGGGAAAAAAATTATTTTTTCTTCCTTTTAATTTTCAATTATACCTCCTCCCCCCACCCCATAAGCAATCCCTGGGGACCAGCTCCTAGCAGGATACCCCACACCACCAAACAGGGTGCTTTCTTGAATTCACTGATACACATTTGGGAATTTCCTTGCACTGCTCTTTAATTACAACTCTTTTTCTTATCTTCTCCCTTTTCTCTCTCTTGTCTCTCTCTCTCTTTTTTTTTAATCTCGTCATACAATTCTTCCTTCTTCTTTGCCTTTCTGAATTTGTGAATTACTTTGGGGAAGAAATAGGACTCAGAGTAGACTCTCTATGTGTGTATCTCTGCTCTAGTTCCCTTTCCCCTCTTGTTACCCCTAGAATATACAGTGGATAGTAGATTTGCATAACTTTCTACTCTTGCTATCCTCTCTTTCTTTCTCTTTCTTCACTGGGATTTGGTTACTATTTTCTCACGGACTGGAGAAATTGTTTGGCTAACTGGTAACGATTAAACTACTTCAATACTTACTTCAGTTGCTACTGTAATTCCGGAGGCTGGTGAGTGCAATTGTCATAAAGGTATTTAGTACAGTGTTAATTGTACTCAAGACTAAACTGAGGAACAACAGAGCATAAAAAAAAGAAACACAAATAAAAAAAATGGGTAGATCAAAAACAAATAAAACTGCTACTCCAATGAATAAAGACAAGAGCCCAGAAGAAACTACAAATCAGCCAGAAGTAACCATAGATAAGAAAAGTATGCAAGCAATAATAAACTTATTAATCATAGAAATGAAAACAACATTGGAGGAAAGGAATGGCAGTATTAGGGAAACAACAGTTGAGACACCCAAGGAAAATACTGATTATCTTGAGGCAATTAGAGAACTGAAAGCTGAAATAGCTGTAATGAAGAAAGAAGCTGAGGCAAGAGAAAGCAGACTAACAGAAGCAGAAAACAGAATTAGTCAGACAGAGGATGAGTTAGAGAAAACAAAGAAAGAGGTGAAAGAGCTTAAAAAGAGATTGAGAGACACTGAAAACAACAACAGAGACATATGGGATGATCTCAAAAGAAGTAACATTCGTATAATTGCCCTGCCAGAGGAAGAGAGGAAGGGGAAGCAAACATTCTAGAGGAAATAATACAAGAAAACTTCCCATACCTGAATAACAGAAAGGATACCAAGGTTCAAGAGGCCCAGAGAGTACCAAACAGAATCAACCCAGACCTGAAGACACCAAGACACATCATAGTCACAATGAGAAGAAGTAAGGATAAAGAAAGGATCCTAAAGGCTGCAAGAGAGAAACAAAAAGTCACATACAAGGGAAAACCCATAAGATTATCTGCAGACTTCTCCACTCAAACTCTAAAAGCCAGAAGGGAGTGGCAAGATATCTATCGAGCCCTGAATGAAAAAGGGTTTCAACCAAGGATAATATATCCTGCTAGACTTTCATTCAAACTAGATGGAGGGATCAAAACCTTCTTAGATAAACAACAGTTAAAGGAGGCAACCATCACCAGGCCGGCCCTGAAAGAGGTACTAAAAGACCTCTTATAAACAAGAACATCACTATAATACTTGCAATATATCAGAGCAAACAAATTGTTTTTTAGAACAATGGCACTACAATACATTAAATCCATAATATCTATAAATGTCAATGGCTTAAACTCACCCATCAAAAGGCACAGGGTGGGGGGATGGATCAGAAAACATAACCCAACCATATGCTGCTTGCAAGAATCTCATCTGTCACAACAAGATAAACACAGAATTAAAGTGAAAGGATGGAAAACTATCATACAGGCTAATGGACCACAAAAAAGGGCAGGAACAGCCATTCTCATCTCAGACACGATAGATTTTAAATTAAATAAAGTAATAAAAGATAGGCAAGGACATTACATAATGATTAGAGGATCAGTCAGCCAAGAAGACTTAACAATTATTAACATCTATGCACCCAATGAGGGACCATCTAAATACATTAAGCATCTACTGAAAGAATTTCAAAAATACATCAATAGTAATTCAGTAATACTGAGACTTCAATACCCCACTCTCACACTTATACAGATCAACAAAGCAGAGAACCAATAAAGATACAAGAGAATTGAATGAAGAGATCGACAGACTAGACCTCTTGGACATTTTCAGACTCCTCCACCCCAAAAAACTGGAATACACCTTCTTTTCAAATCCACATAACACATACTCAAGGATAGACCACATGTTAGGCCACAAAGACAGCATCAATAAATTCAAGAGCATTGAAATCATCCCAAGTATCTTCTCAGACCACAGTGGAGTAAAACTAACATTTAACAACTGTCATATGCTTTACATTGGTTTGTTCTAACCCTCCCCCGCCAAGAGAATTGGATCAGTCCAGTTAATTTCGCGGGCCCGCTTGGCCCCGCCCCAAGGAACCCCGGGAGAGGGTTCCTGAGTTCCAGAGTGCCAGAGTTTCAGGGGGTTCCCGAGTACGAGAGTTCGAGAGTAAGGGAGAGAGTTCCTGAGTTCGAGAGTTTCAGGGTTACAGAGTAAGAGAGAGTTCCACAGTGGAAGAGTTTCAGAGGGTTCCCCAGTACGAGAGTTCCAGAGTTCCTGAGGTCCAGAGTAAGGGAGAGGGTTCCTGAGTTCGAGAGTAAAAGAAAGAGTGTTGCGCCGCCGCAAAGAGACAGCAGAGTTCTGTTTGGTGATTAGTTTGTCTTAGTTTATGAATCGTTGTTCCTGAATAAAGAAATACAGCTTCCCTGCCCAGCCATTGTCTCCGCGTCTCTGTTACCCGCCGAGAAGCTAACCCAGCCGGCTAGAGCCTCCGAAAAATTTTAACAACAAACAACAAACGGAAAATTATTAAAAGACACAGAATTTGGAAACTAAACAATATGCTCCTTAAGAACCACTCGGTCAGAGACACACTCAAACAGAAAATTCAAACGTTCCTGGAAACTAATGAAAATGAAGACACAACCTATCAAAATATTTGGGACACAGCTAAAGCAGTACTGAGAGGGAAACTTATAGCCATACAATCACATATTAAACACCAAGAAGAAGCTCAAATGAACGACCTTACTGCACACCTCAAGGACTTAGAGGAAGAGGAACAAAGGAACCCTAAAGCAACCAGAAGGTCAGGAATCACTAAAGTTCGAGCAGAAATAAACAACATCGAAAATAAAAGAACCCTACAAAAGATCAATGAAGCCAAATGTTGGTTCTTTGAAAGATTAAACAAAATGGACAAACCCCTAGCCAGACTCACCAAACAAAAAAGAGAGAAGACTCAAATTAATAGAATTGTAAACGATGCAGGAGATATCACAACTGACACCACAGAAATCCAGAGAATCCTGCGAAACTTCTATAAAGAACTATACGCCACCAAGCTAGAGAATCTGGAAGAAATGGAACAATTCCTAGAAACCTATGCACTTCCAAAACTGAACCAAGAAGAACTACAAAATTTAAATGCACCAATCACAGACAAAGAAATTGAAACCGTTATTAAGAATCTCCCCAACAACAAAAGTCCTGGACCAGATGGCTTCACAAACGAATTCTACAAAACATTCAGGAAACAATTAATACCCATACTTCTTAAGCTATTCCATAAGATTGAAGAAACAAGAATACTCCCTTCCACCTTTTATGAAGCCAACATCACTTTGATACCAAAAGCTGATAGGGACAGAACAAAAAAGGAAAACTACAGACCAATATCTCTGATGAACATAGATGCCAAAATATTAAACAAGATCTTGGCCAACCGGATACAGCAACACATCAAAAAGATTGTTCATCATGACCAAGTGGGATTCATCCCAGGAATGCAAGGCTGGTTCAACATCCGTAAGTCAATCAATGTCATTCACAACATCAATAAAAGCAAAGCCAAAAACCACATGATTATCTCAACAGATGCAGAGAAAGCCTTTGACAAAATCCAACACCCATTCATGCTCAAAACTCTACAAAAAATGGGAATAGATGGGAAATTCCTCAAGATAGTGGAGTCTATATATAGCAAACCTACAGCCAACATCATACTCAATGGACAGAAGCTGAAAGCATTCCCCCTCAGATCGGGGACTAGACAGGGCTGTCCACTGTCACCGTTACTCTTCAACATAGTATTGGAAGTTCTTGCCATAGCAATCAGGCAAGAGAAAGGAATCAAAGGAATACAGATTGGAAGGGAAGAAGTCAAGCTCTCTCTATTTGCACATGATATGATATACATAGAAAGACCTAAAGAATCCAGTAGAAAATTACTGGAAGTTATTAGGCATTATAGCAAGGTATCAGGATACAAAATCAATGTACAAAAATCAGTGGCATTTCTTTATGCAAACACTAAATCTGAAGAAGAAGACATCCAGAAATCACTCCCATTTACTGTTTCAGCAAAATCAATCAAATACCTAGGAATAAAGTTGACCAAAGAAGTGACAGACTTGTATGCTGAAAACTATGAGTCGCTACTCAAGGAAATAGAAACTGATACCAAGAAATGGAAAGATATCCCATGCTCATTGACTGGAAGAATAAATATCATCAAAATGAATATTCTCCCCAGAGCCATATACAAATTTAATGCAATACCCATCAAAGTTCCATCAAGCTTCTTTAAGAGAATAGGAAAAACACTACAGTCATTTATCTGGAACATGAAAACACCTACAATTGCCAAAACCATCTTAAGGAAAAGAAACAGAAATGGAGGCATCAAACTCCCAGACCTTAAACTATATTATAAAGCAATCATCAACAAAACAGCATGGTACTGGAACAAAAATAGGCACACAGACCAGTGGAACAGAATTGAAAGCCCAGAAGTAAATCCCCACACATATAGACATCTAATCTTTGATAAGGGGGCCCAAAGGATTAAATGGAAAAAGGAGGTTCTCTTCAATAAATGGTGCTGGGAAAACTGGGTTGTAACATGGAGAAGAATGAAATTGAACCACTTTATCTCACCAGAAACAAAAATCAACTCCAAATGGATCAAAGACCTAGATGTCAGACCAGAAACAATTCAAATACTTAGAGGAAAACATTTGTAAAACACTTTCCCACATACACCTTCAAGGACATCTTTGATGAATCAAACCCAATTGCAATGAAGACTAAAGCAGAAACAAACCAATGGGACTACATCAAATTGAAAAGCTTCTGCACAACCAAAGAAACTATTAAACAAACAGAGAGACTCCTCACAGAATGGGAGATCTCCACATGCCATACATCAGACAAGAAACTAATCACCAAAATATATAAAGAGCTCAGCAAACTTAGCACCAAAAAAGCAAATGACCCCATCCAAAAATGGGCAGAGGATATGAACAAAACATTCACCTCAGAGGAGATCCAAAAGGCTAACAAACATATGACAAACTGCTGTAGGTCACTGATTGTCAGAGAAATGCAAATTAAGACAACACTAAGATACCACCTCACTCCTGTAAGAATGGCATACATCTAAAAGGACAGCAGCAACAAATGCTGGAGAGGATGTGGGGACAGAGGAACCCTTTTACATTGCTGGTGGCAATGTAAATTGGTACAGTCTCTGTGGAGAGCAGTCTGTAAAACTCTCAGAAGGCTAGACATGGACCTTCCATATGATCCAGTAATTCCTCTTCTGGGGTTATACCCCAAGGACTCCATAACACCCAACCAAAAAGAGGTGTGTACTCCTATGTTCATAGAAGCACAATTCATAATAGCTAAAACCTGGAAGCAACCCAGGTGCCCAACAACAGATTAGTGGCTGAGAAAGCTGTGGTATATATACACAATGGAATACTATGGAATACTATCAAGAACAATGAACCCACCTTCTCTGACCCATCTTGGACAGAGCTAGAAGGAATTATGTTAAGTGAACTAAGTCAGAAAGATAAAGATGAGTATGGGATGATCCCACTCATCAGCAGAAGTTGACTAAGAAGATCTGAAAGGGAAACTAAAAGCAGGACCGGATCAAATTGTAAGTAGGGCACCAAAGTAAAAACCCAGTGGTGAGGGGTAGACATGCAGCTTCCTGGGCCAGTGGGTGGGACTGGGCTGGAGGGATGGGTCACAGTCCTTTGGTGGTGGGAATGGTGTTTATGTACACTCCTAGTAAAATGTAGACATATAAATCAGTAGTTAATTAATATGAGAGGGGGAAAATGAATTGTATGTCTCAAAGTTTATCAAAACACAAACTGAATCTTTTTAATATATAGGCTGTGTATTTGATATGCGGACTCTCTCAAAAGCCTAGACCAATCAGATTAGAAGCATCCAATAGCACAGCTATATACAAGATACTGGATACTGTACAGTAAACCATAACAAAAGGACCTTTCAAAGTTAACCCAATTACCAAATAATGTGATGATAACATTAACTATCAATTGTCTTTTTGAACCCTAAGACAGCAGGAACCTCACATTTCCACTATAGAGCCCCTACTTCCCCCAGTCCTGGAACCCTTGGATAGGGCCCACTTTCCCGTATGCATCTCCCAATCCAAACCAAATAATATTGCATCCGCCGATCACAACCTAACCAACGCAATGATTGCCACCTCGACATGCTTCACCTCAGACTGTGTCCAGAGACTTCACGTGTGGAATGACAACCCTTCAGCTTCATTACTCGGGTGAGACCTTTCATTTTATAGTACACTCTAATTTCATCTCAGGTAGTTCACTTTCTAACAATGTCCCATAACCTAGATATACACCAGTTTCTATGAGAGAGAGCTTATGTGCACACGTACCCATAAACTACTGCAAAATATATACCTGAACGCAGAAGTACACTAGAGTTTGCAGTGAGTACCTCCCTAACACTTCCTCTCCACTATTCCAAGCTTGAGATCCATGATTGCTCAACAAATTGTTTGGCTTCGTATGTTAACTCTCTTTTCAATCACCAGGTTCCAGATGCCACCAGGATGCTGGCCAGGCTTCCCTGGATTGAAGACCCCACCAATGTGTCCTGGAGCTCAGCTTCCCCAGAGACACACCTTACTAGGGAAAGATAGTGGCAGACTGGGAGTATGGACCGACCAGTCAACGCCCATGTTCAGCAGGGAAGCAATTACAGTAGCCAGAGCTTCTACCTTCTGCAACCCTCAACGACCCTGGGTCCATGCTCCAGAGGGCTAGAGAATGGGAAAGCTATCATGGGAGGGGGTGGGTTATGGAGACTGGGTGGTGGGAATTGTGTGGTGTTGTACCCCTCCTACCTTATGTTTTTGTTCATTAATCCTTTCTTAAATAAAAAATTAAAAAAAAAAAAAAAGAAAGTTCAGAATCTCTCTCTCCATTGTTACTGGTCATCTCTATTTAGGACAACACAATAAACCCCTTTGTGGGCCCCCATAGGATCTTGCCCTCAATTTGGATCAACAACAGTAGAGAATGTTCCATCCTCTGAAGGGATGCTGGAGAACATACTCTATCTTCCTCCTGTAGAAAATGAGTTTAGAAATTGAGGCAGCCTGGAACGTTCCTACAGAATGTGAGCTCAGATCTACAGGGATGTAGAGGTCACATAAGCTCCTCAGCTGAATATGGACCCCAGATCACAATAGATCAAATCTATAGGGCTTACAGTTAACAATATTTATACACCTTTCCCATATTTGGGGGTTACTCTCTCCCCTGATCCAGCTTTCTAGTCCTTTTCCAGCCATGACATTATCTCCCCAGACAATAACTTGGACCCACCTGCATATCAGATGTCAGCTCAGGAAAAAAAAAACAAAAACAGAAAACAAAACAAAACCAACATTAGTATAGTCATGGGTCCTTTGGAATATAAAATAGGCCTACCATCTACAAAACAGAGACCCCTAAATCTTCATCTTCAATATTCCAGCCTTTAGGTTCAAGATTAGTCAACAATTTGTTTGACTTCATATGTTAATTATTCTTTCAGCCATCAGGTTCCAGATGCTAAGATGGTGCCAAGCAGACTTCCCTGGGCAGTCAACCCCAACAATGTGTACTGTAGCTACAATTCCCCAGACCCCCATCTCACTGGGGAAAGAGAGAGACAGGCTGGGAGTACGTATTGACCTGTCAACGCCCATATTCAGCAGGGAAGCAAATACAGAAGCCAGACCTTCCACCTTCTGCACCCCATAATGTCCCTTGGTCCAGACTCCCAGAGGGATAAAGAATAGGAAAGTTATCAGTAGAAGGGATGGGATACAGAGTTCTGGTGGTGGGAATTGTGTGGAGTTGTACCCCTCTTATCCTATGGTTTTTGTCAGTGTTTCCTTTTCTAAATAACAATTTTTTTTAAAAAAAAAAAAAGGTCAGTAACAAGTGTTGGTGAGGATGTAGGGAAAAACGATCCCTTGAAAACTGCTGGTAAGGATGTGAATTGATTAAACACCTATGCAAAACTGTATGGAAATTTTTCAGAATATTAAAACCAGCAACTTCTCTCCTAAGTACTTTTCTGAAGGAAACAAAATACCTATGCAAAGAGACCTGTGTCCATCTCTGCTTATACTAGGTCAAATGTGGAAATCACCCAGAAGCCCACTGACAGATAACTGGTTAAGAATGTTATAGTATATACATACAATGGAATACTAAAAATCTATAATAAATTATGATATCCCCCTTTTGCCTCATCTTTGATGAAACGAAGGAATTGTGTTAAGTGAGATAAGAGAGAAGATGGAGGAATACTGGATGATGTCACCTAAAGGTTGATCTTAAGCAACAAGGAAAGGAGAAGCACAGGGTGAAAAGTGGTATTGGACTAGGCATGGCCTTTTGCAGCACAAATAAAGACGGAAGAGGGGGACTGTTAAGTGGGCGCATGGAGCCCAGTGCACAACTGTGGAAGAGAATGCCAGTTGGTGGTGGGAGTGGTATACGGACCCTTATAGAAAGATGAATATTGTACCCATGTAGCAATAACCGTTTTATAAATCATTATCTCCCAAATAAAACAACCAAACAAAAAAATAAGTTCAATAGTATGGTCTTCAATCCATTGTCCCTCTTTGTTTCTATTTTGTTAAGATGAAAATCAAAGATGAGAGGAAAAACTCTAGTCCCACCTGTAATAATGTGAATACATGGTAATGATCATCTTCTCCTATTGGCCCAAGAAAAATATACTTTACCCATAGAATTTTATTCAAGTCATAGAGAAAAGTAAAACATGTTTTAAGTAAGACAATGTTTATTGTCTTACTTAAAATGTTTATTGTCTTATAAATAATAGAACCTAATTTCTCAAGATAATTACCATATAAGACACTAGTAATTTTCTATTTTTATTCTTATTTGTTGCCAGCAGAGTTATTGTTGGGCTTAGAACCATGAAACTATGAATCCCCTGCCCCTGGTGACCCTTTTTTTTTCTATTTTATTGGATAGGACTGATAAATTAAGAGGGGAGGAGACAATAGAGAGGGATAGAGTAAGGCAGACACTGCAAACCTGTTTCACCAATCATGAAGCATCTCCTGCAACCCACGAGTGGAGATTTGGGGCTCAAACCCAGATTTTTTCACATGGTAATGTGTATGTTTACTGGGAGTGCTACCGCCTGAACACTTATAGATGAATTTTTCACAATAATGAAAAAGAGTGGCTAAAATATTGATTTTTAGGTTCTTAACATTTTCTAGGAAAGAGAAGCTCCTGCTTGTATACCTACCATATAACAGAAAATACAGATAAATTGTTTTGGTGAAGTTTGCATACAAATGACTGAAAATGCACTACACTTCTGATATCAATATGTTGCGATTACTTCTTTTTTTTAATTTGCACATGTGTGTCAACTTCAGCAGGAAAGCTTCTAAGGATGTGGTGTGGTGCAGTTAGCTGTCATTTTCAGCTAAATAATGTTGAAAAAAATTATGACAAGCTTCTGAGAAGCAATTTTACAAACTAGAATAAAGTTGGGAATACAAAAAAAAAAAAAAACACCTCTAGTACCTAAAAGTTGCTAACAAATACCTTACTGAAAAACTTGTCACTATTTGACAGCTCTTATGCAAACTTTAATATTTACCTATGCCTCAATACTTGCTTACGAAGCCATAATATGGTGTGTGTTCGGCTTATATGCGCCCATGTGCTTACATATTCAAACAAGCAAGCATAATAGACTAAATCATTAATCTCTAATCTCCCTTTTCCTTACAGTGTACAGAAAATCATTGTGAAACCCTGAAACTGTGATGGCTTCCTCAATTTATGAGGTGGTCTGGGATTGCCATGTCTTTCTGACTGTAGTGAAAAAAAACTGCATTCTCCGCTTACATGGCCACATCAGTGAAAGATATCGTACATTCCACATGGTACATTTACATTCTGACTTGGTGTAGTGGACTTACTTTGTTCATGTGGATCTGCTGCTGATATTGCTTCTGTTTCTCCAAAAATTGCTGGTGTTGCTGCTGAATGACCAACTGAGCCAATGTGCTCTGAGGCAAAGGAGCAGACTGGGTTCTATTCAAAGGTCTGTGACGGGGTAATTTGTGGGTGCCTCTGATACCGGGTGAAATTCTCTCCTTTGTTGCTAAGGGAGACTGAGGATGTAAGGGTACTCCACCTACAAAAATATATGTACATATAATTAATTATTCAAAAACAGGACACCATGTAAAACAGATAAATAAAGCAAATTTATTAAACTATCAACACCACTGAAGAAGGTGCAGTTGGGTCAGAGAAGGCAGAAGTGCCAAAACACCGAACAACTTAGAAAAATAAATACCTAGCATGTTAAGCGCACCTGGTGCAAAGCTGAAGGACTTGTTTAAGGATCCGGGTTTGAGCCCCCGGCTCCCTACCTGCAGGGGAGTCGCTTCACAGGTGATGAAGCAGGTCTGCAGGTGTCTGTCTTTCTCTCCCCCCCGTCTTCCTCTCCTCTCTCCATTTATCTCTTTCCTATCCAACAACAATGACATCAATAGTAACTACAACAATAAAACAACAAGGACAACAAAAGGGAATAAATAAATATAAAAAAATTTAAAAAATATAAATAAAGACCACACCTATGGACATCTAATATTTGAAAAGGGGACCCAAAGTGTTAAATGGAGAAAGGAGGCTCTTCAGTAAAATGGTGCTGGGAAAACTGGGTTAAAACATGCAGGAGAATGAAACTGAAGCACTTTATCTCACCAAAAACAAAAATCAACTCCAAATGGATCAAGGACCTGAATGTTAGACCAGAAACTATCAAATACCTAGAGGAAAAATTAGTGGAACACTTTCCCACCTAATCCTCAAGGACATCTTTGATGATATAAAACCAACTGCAAGGAAGATTAAAACATAAACAAAGCAATGGGACTACATCAAAATGAAAGCTTCTGTACAGCCAAAGAAACTATCACACAAAGAGACCCCTCACAGGATGGAAGAAGATCTTCACATGCCAAACATCAGACAAAAGGGCTAATAATCAAAATATACAAAGAGCTCAGCAAACTCAGCAACAAAAAAGCAAATGACCCTGTCCAAAAATGAGCAGAGGATATGAACGGAACAATCACTACAGAAGAGATCCAAAAGGCTAATAAACACATGAAAAATTGTTCCAGGTCACTGATTGTCAGAGAAATGCAAATTAAGACAACACTGAGATACCACCTCACCCCTGTGAGAATGGCATACATCAAAAAGGACAGCAGCAACAAATGCTGGAGAGGCTGTGGGGACAGAGGAACCCTTCTGCTTTGCTGGTGGGAATGTAAATTGGTCCAGCCTCTGTGGAGAGCAGTCTGGAGAACTCTCACAAGGCTAGACATGGACCTTCCATATGACCTAGTAATTTCTCTCCTAGGACTCCATAACACCCAACCAAAAAGATATGTGTACACCTATGTTCACAGCAGCACAATTCATAATAGCTAAAACCTGGAGGCAAACCAGGTGCCCAACAGCAGATAAGTGGCTGAGAAAGCTGTGGTATATATACACAGTCAGGACACCGCATCAGCTGGGGCCCTATTCCGGGAGTCCTGAGGTTTCCAAACAGACACGACGGGCCTAGACTTCAAATAAATCCCTCTCTCCATTGTTACTGGTCATCTATCAGGAACAACAAAACAGACCTCTTTGTGGACCCCCATAGAACCTTACCCTCAACTTGGATCAACAACTGTAGATAATGTTCCATCCTCTGTAGGAGGCTAGAGAACATACTCTATGCTCCACCTAAGGAAGATTGATCCTGATATTGGGGCAGCTTGGAATGTTCCTACTCATAATCACAGAATGTGAGCTTGTATCTACAAGGATGCAGAGGCTCCAAAACTGAATATGGGCCCCAGATCAGATCAGATCAAATCGAAGGGGGTTTACAGTCAACAATATTTCCCATATTTGGGGGTTACTCTCTTCCCTGATCCAGCTCTCTGGTCCTTTTCCAGCCATGGCACCATCTCCCCAGACAATAACTTGGATCCACCTGCATATCAGATTTCAAGCTCAGGGGAAAAAAAAATTAGTATAGCCACAGGTCTTTTGGAATATAACTAAAATTTACCTACTAGCTATCTACAAAATGGAGTGGAGACCCCCCTAACTCTTCATCTGCACTATTCCAGCCTTTAGGTTCATGAGTAGTCAACAACTTGTTTGGCTTTCTATGTTAAGACTCTTTTCAGCCACCAGGTTCCAGATGCTAGCATGATGCCAAGCAGACTTCCCTGAACAGACAACCCCACCAATGTATCCTGAAGCTCCAATTCCCCAGAATCCCACCCTACTTGGGAAAAAGAGAGGCAGGCTGGGAGTATGGATCAACCTATCAATGTCCATATTCAGCGGGGAAGCAATTACAGAAGCCAGACCTTCAACCTTCATCCCACAATGACCTTGGGTCCATATTCCCAGAGGGTTAAAGAATAGGAAAGCTATCAAGGGAGAAGATGCCATACAGAATTCTTGTGGTGGGAACTGTGTGGAGTTGTACCCCTCTTATCCTATGGTTTTGTCAGTGTTTCCTTTTTATAAACAAATTAAATTAAAACAATAAATAAATAATAAAGAAAAATAAATAATAACAGTAATCTTCCCTATAATGCTAGGTATTAGGGAGACCCTCTTAAGAAAAAAATATAAATGTTTACTAAGGTCTTAAATTAAAGAGATATACCCACCTGCAAGGGAGTCGCTTCACAGTTCACAGGCGACTCATCCCCCCCCCCGTCTTCCCCTCCTCTCTCCATTTCTCTCTGTCCTATCTAACAACAATGACATCAATAACAGCAACAATAATAACTACAACAACAATAAAAAACAAGAGCAACAAAAGGTAAAGTAAACAAATATAAAAAATTAAAATAGAGATATGACGCTGTATTACAGATAAAATAAAAGCCCTAAAATGACCTGCAAATGGTTCCATTATTAATTACCAGCCACAAGAAGCTTTTGCTGTCGCATTTGTTCTTTCAGTAATAAATGCTGCAGGAGAGCTTGGTGGCTACTGTTGGGCTTTCCCTCTAAACCAACATGGGGATGACTTGAAGATGCTGGGATGCTGCTCCCATACTGCCCAGGCAGAGGAACAGCTTGCCTGAGTGTCTGGGTCTCACACTTCTGTTTTTCTTTGAGTGGATTTGAAGCCTGTGTCAAGAGATCATAAAGATAGTAACTTTTTAATTTTTTTAATTCACATAGGTCATTAGGTCTGTACCTCATTAGGTCAAGTTATTATGCCATAATTCTCCTTTCTGCCCACAAAAAAACAACAATTACATCACTCAGCGATTGAACAGGGGAAATAGATGTCTCTGTGATTTGAACTGAAGAATAAAGAAGAAGTAAAAAACAGAGTTTACAGCTGGTGAAATAGCTCACTGGAATAGTTGCTACTTCACCGTGTGTACAACCCAGGTTTGATCCTTGCCCCAATGCACTGAAGGAAGTGTGTTTCTCTGGCCTCTTTCACTCTTTCTTTTTCTGTCAGTTAAAAAAAAAAAAGAGTTTGAATACTGGAAATAATTTAGTATGGGCATTACTGTACTGAACCTAATGTTTTTAAAACATGAAAATATCGTCAAATTCAGTAATCTTACTGCTAAAATATTTAATACACTATTTAAGCAAAATATATATTGGAAATGTAAAATTTATTCAAATTGGTAAACTAATAACTACATTTTTTTGGAATTAACTAAAGAACAAATGTTTTATGATTTTGAAGTTTCAAACTTAAACTTTTTCTCTACATGTCTCTGAATAATCTCACATAATTTTTAAAGTAAAAATCATGATAACTAAATGAAAGGCTGTATTATGTAGAAATCTGACTTAAACATGTGAGTCCTAACATCCCTATTTTTCTATATGACAATGATATTCTAGATACTTTTTAATAAAATGTAAGTGAAATCAGATATCAACCAAAATGCTACCAGGAACTTAATATGTATGATAACACAGCAAAAAAAGCAATATTAATTATATCATCTATAGTAATAAAGAATTGTCCTATTCAATAAATGTAATGAATATTAGTAATTTTGGTACTACCAATGCAGAAGTCTAATACCTCAAAAGCATGTGACATGTGTCTTTGCAAAATTTATGTTTCATCTTATAAAACTGCTGTGCACAGGGAAGCAAAGCAATTTTTAGTGATGGACAAACTGAAGAACAAAGAGGTAAATAGTTTTTCTTAGTCACACTGTAAGTCAATGCAACATTTAACCTAGAATTCATTCCTTGTTCTGGTCTCCTTTTCTTAAAATGTCCCACTATCCAGTGGGGAAGTAGAGTATTAGGGATTCCTTTGCCAAGGCAATGTTAAGCTCGATAAATTAACTGTGATGGCCTCATCTACACCAAAATGAAAGCAAAGAAAAATGAAACTTTTATCCAAACCATACTGGTTTAGTCATCCAGTGGTACCATTTTGTATTACTGTTGAAACATGAAAAGTTCTGGCTCTAGCCCTCAGTTCTTTGGGGAAAATTTATCCCTTACCACATGAAAGTAGTGTGTGTTTGTGTTAGCTGGGAGGAGTAACTCAGAACATGCTGAAGAATAGAAATAAAATATTTTCTCATGTATGATAAGAATTTTTTGTGTTAATATTTGCTTATCATCAGAAGAACTGCAAAAACAAGGATAGAACAAATTATAATTTTAATAATTGAAGATTTGAAATATCATCTACAAATATTTTTAGTTTCATCCTTCCTTTATTCAATAGACTTGTTCACAAATGTTTAATATGGCATTTTAAGGGAACTGCTGAATCTGAGTCTTTTAAGCTTTTCTTCTTCAATCCTCAAATATTAAACAATATCCAAATTTTGCTTTTACCTCATTGTTATACAACTACTGTGTCGGGAGTGGGGCATTAGTGCTATGGGTTAAGCACAAATGTCAGGAAGAGCAAGGACTAGCTTAAGGATCCCCACTTGCAGGGGGGTCACTTCACAAGCAGTGAAGCAGGTCTCCAGGTGTCTTTCTCTCCTCCTCTCTGTCTCTCCCTCCTCTCTCCATTTCTCTCTGTCCTATCCAACAACAATGACATCAATAATAACAATAATAATAAACACAATAATGACAAAACAACAAGGGCAACAAAAGGGGGGAAATAGCCTCCAGGAGCAGTGGATTTGTGGTGCAGGCACCGAAAACCAACAATAAGCCTGGAGGCAAAAAAAAAAAAGAAATCTGTGTCAATAAAATAAAACTGTGCACTATTAGAAATGCCCAGGATAGTGGGGGACAGTATAACAGTCATGAAAAAGATTTTCATGCCTGAGACTGTGAGGTCCCAGATTCAATCCCTAATACCACCTTAAACCAGAGCTGAGCAGTGCTCTGTTTGGTGTCTGTCTCTACTTTCTCTCTTTCTTCCCCTTTCATTTTTCCCCCAACTTATTTATATCTTTCTCATTAAAATAAATAAAATATTTTTTTAAATGCCAAGGTCAATCAAATACTTTAGATTTATTTACAGTATATATTGAACCTAGTCATAAAATTTGTGGCTATACATGTCATATACATATCTTATTTTGAAGATAAGTTAGACACATGATAGTCAATAATCTTTATAATTACCCAAAGTAAACATATCAAAAAATTATGGATTTGACATGTTGAACTCAGTAGAAATCTTGCTTCTGAAGGTTGACAAAAATAGTGATGTAGATTGGACCAAATAACTTGATTTATCCTTACATCTCTGTGTAAATGCAGTTTTATTTACATCATTTCACAAAAAAAAAAATCCTTCTAGGTATAATATGTAGGTCTTGATTCATGTACACTGTATGTTACTTTAGAAAAATATATAAATTTAGCCATCTCCTGGTAATATAAAAAAAAATCTCAAAATATCCTATATATTTCATTTGTTCAGAGCTTTTAAAGTAATTCATTCACTTTGAATTTCTGAGGAATAGTAATAGCATTATTTTTAGAGAATATCCAAAATAAACCGCGGAATTAGTAGATAAAGCAACTAGATAAAGCAACTTGAGAAGTAAACCTATGTTGTTGTGTTTTAGGAGCCATACCTCTTATCATTGGCCTAAAATGACTTCCAGCTGGCTCTGTAGATTCCATTTTTAAGCTTTCTAAGTCTCGGTCTCTGGTTAAAATTGTGCTTTGTTTTATGGGGGTGGTCGTATGGAGCTACTAAAATATCTGGGGAGTACTTTTTCTAAACATGTAAATTATAATTTTAGTTATTATTTTTATATAATTATGTGAACCTGAGAAATTGCATTTGAAATTAAACTGAAGGTTTCTAAAAAATCAAACAAGTAAAAGAGAAACAGAGTCTACCAAGTTTCTCAGATGTTTAAAGATACAAGAAATGAAGAGAGACTACCTCTATGGAAATATGCAACTGGCTGAGGCTGACACATTGAGATGACTTACATTGAGTGAAGGTGGCACTGCTGGAAGTCCCAAGGTAATGTTGGGCAAAGAGGGAGAGGTATAAAGACTTAGTAGGTTCATGGAATCTTCATGAATTAGAATACGTTGTGAAACAATTTGCTGTAAAGAAAGATAATGAGAGTTTCAGAATGTGAAAAATATGTGTATAACATTGCTATAGTCATGATCTTATGGAATAACTGCCATTTTATTCAAGGGAAAACACAAGAAAATCTTAGAGCCACATCATTTTAGTATAGACATTTATGAACAGACAACTGTGATGTTTTGTTTTACATCATTCATAGTCAAAACTAACATATATGCTAAAATGTGTCGAGTTCCCTGTGTCACAATAGTATTCATTTATACGAAAATACCATAAACACTCTGCCATCATAGTTGTTTTACAACAGATAGCTTTTATTTTACTCCAATACCTAGAGTCATGTTTTCCCACATGTGGCCTAATATGGTTGCTTGAATTACATTTTCTGTTTAACTCTTGCTTCCCTCCCAGAACTCTTATACAATAAGAGTTACAAAGGTCTTATTAGACTAGGGAACTCTGGCCTGATATGGTCCCCATGGGAACAACATCCCTGAAAAAGAATACTCTATGTAACAGTATGACACAGTGACTGCTTTCTTCCCAAACAAAAAGCATATGGGACTCCAATAATAGACCACCTCCAAGAGGGATATTGCACACACGGGCTTTGACTAAAGTAAATATAATAACTTGTCAAGCATGTTTGGGGGAGCAGTAGATTTTCGCCTCAACAAACCTGGGATATCAATTAACCAGGGAAAATATCATGTGCTAATACAATGCAACCTCAGAATGTCACTGAAGAATGATGCGCCACCAAAACACAGGATGTTATTCCAAAACATCACCTCAATCATAGGTTTGTTTGGAGATGAGTACTCGCCTTAACATAACAAGAGGTTAAATGTGGAGTTTCTCTTTGCAGCTTGGAACTATAACCTAAGTTAGGCTTTGCTTTATTTCACAGAAGAACAAGACAGATATTTGTGCTTTTAAAAGCACAAGGTAAATTGAAACTATTAACATTATGTTGAATTTAGAGTCAACATTTACAAAATTAAAGTTGTTTAAAATGTCACAGCATAAAGAAAGAGTATTAAAAAAGAATTTGGCATTACAATGTGTGAGGCTATATTTTATTTTATGAGCTATCAGCAACAGTTAATATTTGCTCTAAGAGAAGTTATTATATTTTTTCACTGTCATGCTTTTTAACAAAGTTTTAGTGTAGAATATATCCTTGAACAATATTCAAAAGAATGGATAAGGAAACTAAAAACCGAGCTTGCTGGCAAGTAGTAAGATAGAAAAAAGATGTTTTGTTTCCTTTTCTATATGCACAGGAGAGATGTACTTAAAAGTAAGCAGAACAGTAAGTACTTTTAAAAAAAGTGTGTCTTACTTATATTACTTTAATGAGAGAAACAAAGAGAAAGATACAGAGAGACCAAGTCCTTTTAATTGTGTACATGTTTGTTCAAGATAATATTTGTTTCTCTCAGCACTGCTATTTGAAATGCACTGTTGGAATGACAACAGAAGATATCACAGACCTCACAAAAGAGGTTATTTTTATTCCCCAGATAGAACTTCCTTGATATCCTCCAATCTCATCACCAGAAGTAGAAATATACTGAACTGAAAAAGAGAATTCTTTTCAGATGTCATAGTGATAACAGAATAGTAGCTGTTCATGTGTACTTTGACTAAAGTGAAAGGATCAGAGTTATTCTTATGATTATTTCAGTCCTGTAATTTCCGACCAAAAGAAAAGGAGTGGCTATAGTGCATATGACAGTAGATGGTAGGTCCTCAGATAACTCTTTTTGTTCAATGTGGCTTAATTATAACAACAATGAAAGAAAAATACTCCTGGTTAACATTAAATAAAATAGTATTATTCAAACACCTGTTTTCCTATATGTCATTTAGTTTAAAGTTACATTTTCCAAGAATCTACTGAAGAGCCACCAGGTTCCATGTCATCAGGATGCCAGCCAGGCTTCCCTAGACTGAAGACCCCACCAATGTGTCCTGGAGCTCCACTTCCCCAGAGACCCACCCTACTAAGGAAAGAGAGAGGCAGACTGGGAGTATGGACCGACCAGTCAACGCCCATGTTCAGCGGGGAAGCAATTACAGAAACCAGACCTTCTACCTTCTGCAACCCACAATGACCCTGGGTCCATGCTCCCAGAGGGATAGAGAATGGGAAAGCTATCAGGGGAGGGGGTGAGATATGGAGATTGGGTGGTGGGAATTGTGTGGAATTGTACCCCTCCTACCCTATGGTTTTGTTAATTAATACTTTCTTAAATAAAAAAAAAAGAATCTACTGAAGATGTTAATAACTTACTGTGTTAATTTTCAACATCGAGTATATGCTAAGACCAGTGTCAAAATTTTTGGACACAAATTTATTTTTCATTGACATTCTTCAGTCATTATTATGTTTATTCTATGAAGAAGGAAACATTGATTTCTCCAGTTATGGTTCCCAGTGGGATCATCAGTATAATCTAATTGATCAAGACTACAAGACATGTGGTCGGGGCAACAGAAGAAATGACCCACTATTATATAGTCAATGACAAAGGATAGCAAGTAGAAAAAAGGCTTTTATAAGAGGAAATAAGAGGAAGCAAATTCAGCTCTTATAGAAAAAAATCATCATGTGCAGCCAAGAGACAACTGACCTGGGCTTTAGGAGAAAGTGAAAGCCCTGGTAATTTCACAGACAAGGGGTTCTTCAAGTCAGAGTTTCTGAGAAAGTAAGGAATGTTCAGAGCCCACACACATTTTATGGGTACTGCTTTATCTCACAGATATTAACTTGTATCGTATCATATTATAGATATGATACCTGCAGGAACTCAGATACTGATAAGTTCACCTCCTTCAAGTACAGATAGCATAGGGCAACAAAAATCTATCACTTCCCAAATATGTTGTTTACAAAGGTAATTTCATGGGGGGAGTTCAGCCTTTATGCATGACTTATTTTAGAGAAGATCTGGTATATGGAGAAGGTGAAACTTAAGTTTATTTGCCTCTGATTTACTTCATATCATATTTTTTCTGTAACTGAATAGACCCTTATTTTATTTATTAAAAAGATAAAAATTTTATCTCTTTTAACTGGTACTTCTTTTTTCTTCCCAATATACTCTTAAGACTTTGTCCAAAGACACTTGGGTGAATTACTCAGATTGTCTGTCTTTCTCATGTGTATAGGAGGTGTCTCTGTTACTTATCAATCTCCTTCATGCTTGTTCTAATATTTGTTCAGCCTTGAAGAATCCAGATTAGGTACAGGATGATTTATTTCCACTTCCACATTAAGAAGAAGGCACAGTATTTATATACACTTCTAATGACTAGAATCGCAAAAGATTTAGGAAACCTGAAAAAAAATGTTTTCCTTAAATTATCCTTTTTATATACATGTAACTTCCTGGGACCAAGGAAGTGGTTCAGTGGTAAAGTATGCCTCCAAGGGTGAAACACATTTTTATTCTCAGCAATGCATATGATTGGGGCAGAACCCAGTATTTATCTCATGAATAAAATAATATAAAATTTAAATAAATAGAAATAATTTGGAATTCTTGAAAGGCATAGTCTACATGTTTCAGGTTAATGTTTCTCAGTAAAAACATGGAGCTGTGATCTATATCACTAACAGAAATCAGACTCAGTTGAAAAATGAACAGGAGTGAAAGTTACCATTTCATTGAGACAATTAGGGATCCAGATTAGTAATCTTGCAAAACTGGAAGATTGTCCCACACTCTAGCACTGTAGTATCATCACCAGTACTTTTAGGAAAAGCCAGGACTTTTGCAGAAAGCACTCTGAAACTATCCAGTTCTTAAGTAAGCCATGTCAGTATTTCATATCTTAGAAGATGGATAGGATGTTTTTAACTTAAAAAAAATTGAAACTATTGGGGGCTAGGTGGTGGTACACCGGGTTAAGCACACATAGTACAAAACGCAAGGATCCAGGAGTTTGAGCACCAAACTCCCCACCTCCTGTGCGGGGCAGGGGAGGGGGGAGTGTGTCTGCCTCTAAGAGCTGAAGCAGGTCTTTCTCCCTCTCTATCTTCCCCTCCCTTCTCAGTTTCTCTTTGCCCTATCAAAAAAAAAAAATTGGAAAAAATGATCACAGGAACAGTGGATTCGTAATGCAGGCACCGAGCCCCTGTGATAATCCTGGAGGCAAAAAGAAAAGAAACTATTGCTGTAGATAACAAATAATTAAATGTAACATCATTTGGTATTCATTACACAATGAGTAATGACACAGACCAATGGTGTGGCTTTTAGACATACAAAGAAGTCTGTCTATATTCAGTGGTAGTTCACATGCTAGCATGGTAAACAGAAAAGTAGAGGACTAATGACCTGTAATAATTACTATAATTAAACTGTTGCTATAATTGAATAGCACAAAGCAGAGTGACAATTTTAAACTAAGCTTTGGTGTTAACATTGCATCAGAAAGAGTGTGATGTTGATTCATATATATCAGTCTTGACATGTGTTGGGAAAGAGGAATTATTGTTACATTTTAATAATCGTCTTCAAAATAATTTACTTTTGTTACCATCACTGTAATTGGAAGGCTATCTTAAAGATATTTATAAAGCAAATGGAAGACAGACATAAACTAAAATCTATATACCTCTAAATAGAGCTATTTAGTCACTGAAAATAAAGGGAGAATCAAAATCTCTTGTAAAATGGTAGTGAAAATTGGAAAATTGAACAATTTCCACCTGCAGGGGGTCACCTCACAAGTGGTCAAGCAGGTCTTCAGGTTTCTTTCTCTCTCCTTTTCTATATTCCCCTTCCCTCTCAATTTCTCTTTGTCCTATCCAATAAAATGGAAATAAAAATGGCCACCAGGAGCAGTGGATTTATAGTGCTGGCACCAATCCCCAGTGATAACCCTGGGGTGGAGGTGGGGTGGGGGGAGAGAGAGAGAGAGAGAGAGAACGCAATGCCGAGTATTACTGGGATTTTAAGAGAGAGAGAGAATGCAATGCCGAATATTAATGGGATTTTAAGTGATATTTTGTCTTGAATGTACTCTTGTACAATAATTTGTGTGAATGACTTACCTGTATATAACAAATTATTATACTATATGTCATTATACAACAATGTGCTGCTGGGACTTGCATATTCAAGAAATCCTCTTATTAAGCTTTAAGGTGATATTTGCAAATATAAAGTGAAACATCTTTTCTTGGTAGGTAAGAATCTGAGGCCATTGGGGCACTCAATTGGAGATTGGGGAGAGAAAATAAAGCAGTTACCACCAAGGGTTGGTGTATTAATTAAAACTAAGTCATTAGGAAAATGCATCAATGATATGATGTATCTAAAAACATGGGCTCAGTGATAAAAATAAGAAATGCAATGATAATGATGTATATAATGGAATTTTTTACCCACTAAAATTAATTAACACAAAGCAAAAATATACACACTGTAAGAAACCACAATAGCAAAATTATAGGAAAGAATAATTATATGTATGTAAAGGTACAAAAAAATAGAAATGGGGACAGAAGATATATTGGAGTTGAAATAAAAAGGAAATATACTTTCTCACACTTATGAAGACAGTGCCAACTTATAACCTTTCTACATAATACAGTATATGTAAATATATGTATATACACATATATATTTAAGAATATCACATAATAAAGTTTATTGTGAAAATTTCAACTTACTGCATCCTCAAAATTAGCTACAGTTGGGAGATGGTATGGTGATTTTACAAAAAGACTTTTATGTACAAGGTACCATGATGCCAGTTGAAATCACCACTATCACTCTAAGCCAGAGTGAGCTGTGCTCTAGAAAAAAAAATCTCTACAGTTTGTATTAGTATAAAATAAGCTGGGCTGGAGAGCTAGCATAATGGTTATACAAATGATTCTGTATCTAAGGTTCAATTCCCAGGATCACAATAAGCCAGAGCTCAGCAATGTTCTAATTTAAATATGTGTGTGAATATATACATATATACATATACATATACATATACATATACATATACATATACATATACATATACATTTTTATACTGATTTGGTGAGAAAAAAAACGAATGGAGAATGTGTCCTAGTACCATAATAGTTGAGCTCTACCAGCCATTGGCTTACGACTGGGAGCTGCCTACCTTCCATGGACAAGATCATTCATTCGGCCTAATACTAACACTGAAGCATCTCTGAGTAGCTTTATCAGGCTGTAGCACACTTGCTTATTAGAATGGCACCTAGGAGGACATACTTGTAAAGCTCAGTGTGTTGTTCTTTAAAGGGTTACAAATCCTGAAATTTATACAGTCTGAAAGTAATAGAACCAGACTGAAAAAGAAACTTAACCATTTATTGCCTATGAATTTCATATTTTGCCAGGTAATACTTATTTTCTACTTTTTTCAGACACATCATAGAAAATAAAAATTTGTCTATATAATGAAGAAAAAAACCTAGGCAATAAAATTCTCTTTTCATTTTACTAATCATCCAACAATGTATTACTACAAAAAGATTGAGAGACCAAAAAAGACCAAAAAAAAAAAAAAAGAAAGAAAGAAAGAATCACTCTTCCTTTGCATTCAAAAGGGATTTTGTTCTCTTAAAGGCCTTGCTTTACAATACTGACTCATGTTATTGCTAGTAAATGATTTTTTTTGCCATAGCAACCTCCTTACCCCGAGGGCGGAAAGCTGTTTTATTTGCTGCCATCCAAAACCATAGTTCCACACCCACTCAGAAGATAGCATAACATTTACAACAAATGTCACAACAACTATTATGAAACAATAGGCAGATGAGTCAGTATGGCTCGGGCAAAACAAGTGACATTTCAGATGACTTTGGAGTGTTTAACCTTATTATTACAATCCTTTTAAAAAATGTTAGTATCTACTGGTAAAATAGTATTAAAAGTGGCACAGAAAAGATAGCCACTAATAGTCAACTAGGGAAAAAAAGAAAACAGTTCCTTGGCTACTGTTAAAATAACCATCAAATAAGTTTACTGAATTTTAAAAAATGCTGCTGCTATCCATGGAGCCATTTTTGGGCCCATAGACTTAACAATTAAGTAAAGGTATCTTTGACCACACTTAGAAATAGAACTTTCTGACTTTTTATCTCCCCAACCAAGTTCATAAATGAATAGAGTCAAGCAGGTCCAGCAATCTGAATTTTGAACTGAGCACACGTAAGACACCAGAAAAAAATGGAACAAAAGTGGTCAGAATAGATGGAAACACACTCTCACATGGTTGAAGACAAGTTAATGTTTTTCCTACTAGAAATCAGTATTGATTGCTACAAATAAAGAACTTACTTCACACTTTACAACCTGACTTCTTAACACTAATTTCATCATGACAAAACTGTTGGTAGTATTGCCGGTTTCAACAAATAAGAAATCTGAGAATCAGGGCAAGTTTAACAACTTAAGTAATAGTAACAAAGTCCTGGGTATTGGAGCTTAGTTCCTGAGGAATCTTGATTATGAAGACATTATCTATTTGAATACCCTGTGACGTTTCTAGAGTCTGCACACAAGGAGTAAATTCTTCACTCTTAACTTTATCTTTATGCAATAAATCATAAGAGTGAAAAAAAAACTGTTTGGTTTGTCTAAGCCTCAGGATATTTATACACTTTAGATATAGTGTGATTTTTCTGTATCCTAAGCTGCAGAAAGAATAGAAATTATATTCATTTATTCAGGCTTTCAAGGAAGTTTATTACATGTTTTTCCCCCTTATAGCACACAGAATAAAGACTTCATTCAAATGTACTCCAGTAAAGTATTTTAAAATGACATCTCATCTTTGTTGCTTAAACAAATGGCAGGAAAAGCTAATTTTATAAATAGTGAAATAAGCAACTAACTTCTGATTTTTAAAGTATAGTTGATATAAATTATTATCAGCCCCAAATATCTCAGTTGGTATTAAATCACACACTATTACTAATTTTAGATAATGCCCACAAATATCATACTCTCTGAGAGATTGCTATTCAAGAATTGATTTTTTCTTTAATTTTGTTGGAAGCATTTAGTATTACAAAGCTAGGATATTACTTTGTTGATAGTTTTTAGCCTGAATTCTGCTGTCTGTTCATCTCTCCAGTATAAATTACACTGCAGGCCTCTGTAAATGCAAAGCAGCAAAAAACCACATGTTAGCCATCAGGGTTGAATTTTTTGTTCTGGGCCATGGAGAGGCTACCCATCAGTGCAAAAAGGTCTGCCCACCTGGCCTTTTGGATCATAGTTCAGGCACACAATTAATTCATTATGAGGTAAGTCACTGCTTGCTTTTGAACTAGTCTTTCCAGCTTTGAGGGCAAATGTCCTGTCACTGACCTGAAGAAATACCTCTACTTTTTCAAACTCCATTAAATAACATTTCCTTCTGTTTTTTTTTTTTTTTTTTTGCTAGGGAAGGAAAAAGAGAAAGTTTACAGGGCATATGTTAAAATTAACTAGAAAGTCAGGACATTTTGATACTTACTATAGAAAAAGTTTTAGTAGTATAAATGGAATAAAATTATGGATGCAAACTCCATCAACTTAAATTCTGTATTAGACGTACTTTGAAATTTAGAGATAGATAGGTTAACATAATCTGGGACACAATTTTTTAATTCAACAGTTCATAAAATACTTGAAAGAAAAAACTCATATACCCCATTTATATTCAATTTCATATATATCTATATATATATATATATACATATATATGTGGGTATACACATATATGTTACACTAAGCACTATATTCACACAATTTATAATAAAGAAATATATGTTATTTTCCTGTCATGATGACCTATATGCCTCCCTTTTCTTCCCCTTGAGGAATACCACTCTGCATTAAACAGAAAGCATTGTGTTCATTACCTCATTGCCCATTTAAATATATATATATTATATATATATTCACTACATGTTTTCCTGATCAAAATTATATATATATACACACACACACACACACACACACACATATATATATATCTGTCTGAGACTATAAAATACTGTCATGCTATACGACATCTTCAGTGCCTTTTTGCACTAACTACATTTCTAATCATATATATATATATATATATATATATATATATATATATTGACTCCAGGGTTATTGCTGGGGCTTGGTGCCTGCACCACGAATCCACTGCTCCTGGAGGCCATTTTCCCCCTTTTGTTGCCCTTGTTGTTTTTACTGTTATTGTTATTGTTATTATAGCTGTTGTTATTGGATAGGACAGAGAGAAATCGAGAAGAGGGGAAGACAGAGAGGGGGAGAAAAGATAGACACCTGCAGACTTGAGGGCTCAAACCGGGATCCTTAGGCCGGTATTCTATTGAGCATAGAGTTGTTGAATACAGGATATTGTTTGTGCTTTCTAAGAACATAAATTCTTCAAGGGTCTAATTAGAATTCAGATAATTTACTGTTTTGCATAATTACTGAGAACCACACTCTTCATACTGAGAAGAAATGGAAATCTAATCTAATCATCGTTGTGACCAAATTGTACATCTGGAAAGTGACTAAAATGTTGCATAAAACTAACCCATTTGTGATAACAAAATTCAATACCCATAAACAAGAGTCTGGGATAGTGACAACTAAATGTAAAGTATTTCATCTGATAATATGTTTTACCAAAAATAATAAAGAGAAAAAGAAACAATAATGTAGTAAAAATCGAGGAACAGAACAAGAACTAGAAGTTAATGTAGCTGGGAGATTATCACAAGCATTAGTGAGTGCTGTTGTTCTGTTCATTTTCCTTGGAAGTTAAGGGGAGTTTTTTGAGATCTAGAATGAAGATATATATAAAGATATTTCCTCTAGAGAATGTTTGCATAGGCTTCTCCTGACATACAAAACATTATAAATACAGAGCATTTTAAACCAGATTAACAGTTTGAATGTATGTGAACTTGAATTACATACAATTATCAGACAAAGACTGGTTTCTGGATATGGATTTTCAGCCTGTTCTGGTCTCCATCAAGATAACACTACAGTTGGAAACTAGACTTTCACTAATACAGCATAAACACAATGCTTTGGACTCCCTCCTTAATATCTGAAATGTTTCCTATTAGATCATCTTCCTTATTCAGTACTGGGTTTTGTCTTCTACCTCTTGAGATTTGTAAAGTAGTGAAAATCTAAGCTTAAGACACAGTAAAGAAATGTCCTATGAGTAAAAGATGACTTAACAGATTCCAATCCTTTGTTTACTAGGGATAATACTTCTGGATTTCTACCTTCAACTGTATTTTCTCTGTTGGTTTTATAATTTATAAATAATGTATTATAAATATTTGTGTGTAAATAATAATAGAAATACAGATAAATGTAGGCATAATGTACAAAAAGATATTTCTATAAATTTGCAATTCAATATTAACTGAGCTGGCTCAGGAGACAATGAAAGGAATATCCTATAGTTAGAAATGTGTTACGGGCTCAGTATTGGTGCACTTTGAGTGCACATATTACAGTGCACCAGGACCCCAGTTCAAGCCCTTGATCCCAAGTGAAGAAGGAGGTTTCATGAATAGTGAAGCAGAGCTGCTACCATCTCTCTTTCTCTCTTCTATCTTCTACTTCTCTTTCTATTTCTCTTTGTTTCTAGCCAATAAATAAATAAAATTACAAAGAAATACTGGTAATCCAGTATCAGAAAAATTAAAGATGTGATCCAAGAATAATGTCATCTGCTTCTTTTAACCTTACGAAACTATGATTCTATAAAATACAAGACAGTAATGAAATTTGTTACATATAAGAAATGACAGCACCAGCTTTCCCTGCATAGTGAAATACATGATAAGGCAGTATAACACTGCCAGGAAAGAAAAACTAAGAATTTCTGTCGCTTGTTGGTAATATCAAAACAGCTGGTTCAACAACCATAGTTATTTCTAAACTGTTGTTTTTGCTTAGTCTAATGTAGAATCTACATAGCCAAATGTTACTGAGTCCACTTTCTTTTCTCTTAGTCTCATGTCACTAGTTTCAACTAGTCATAACATAAGCATAAGTAAATGACATATGGTTATGCAAGGAGACTCTCATGCCTGAAGTTCCAAAGTCCCAGGTTCAGTCCCCTACATCACCATAAGCCACAGCTAAGCAGTGCTCTGGTAAATAAATAAATAAATAACATACTAAAAATAAGTACTATTAAAATTAACTAAATAGGATCAGGAAAATTATTAAATATACTATTATTTAGACTACTGTTTTTAGTTTTTACCAATTTCCTGCACTATTTTATTCTCCTCGGACAAAGTTCAGATCCTTTTCTATCACTTCATTGGCAGGTTAATGGTTTACAATACAGTTGTTGACACATGGGTAAAATCTTACTCCTCTTTTTATTCTCATTACCTTTAAAAATGACCTGTAGTTTATAGTCAGCAAATTGATAGTAAAGTTCTATGTCTCTTACCTATAATATAATAGTTATATGTCTTTCATTACTCTTCATCTTAAATGGAAAAGTCCATTTTGTTAAGCTATTCTGTGAGATTTACTCAATGTTGTTTTACTCACTTAGGATACGGCTAAGCTATCAGCAATTCTTCAGAAACCAAGCAAAAGAACTAACTGTCACAACAGATGGGAAGCATTCCTCAGAGTATTTTTTTGAGGGTGGCATTTCAGTATTTTCAAACACTGTGTATCCCCCAAACTTTGTAAAATAAGATTATTCTACTCCACATATTATGTCTATAAGAAAAATAGCGAAACACAGGTGAATATAAGTTTCTATTAAAAAATACTACTTTATTTTAGAGAACTACGAGAGTTATTTTTAAATACTTTACTCATCTTACTTTAATGAGAGATAAACAGAGGAAAGGGATAAAGGAGCAAGGGGAAAGAGGGTAGATGAGACGAAAGTTCTGGCTTTGGTGGTGCTGAGGATTGAGCCTGGGACCTTGGAGCCTCAGGTATAAAAGTCTTTTTACACAATCATTGTATTTCCAATTTCCAATAGAGTTTTAATTTATAAAAGAACCAAAATGGGAAGTCTCACCTCAGCATGAGGAGTAGGTGGTAGAACTGAAGGTTCATTTTCAGTAACATTTCCAGCTGGTCCATTATTTGGTGAACTAGGACCAGACCCGGGAGAACTGCTACTGACTGAGGACTCTGAAAAACATTGTGAATTACAAATACAATGTGAAACACAAATAGCATTGAGATTTAATTACAATGCAAGTAGTTTACACATTAGACATCTTTTTCATGAACATGAATGACAAGCACCACTTTATCAAATAAAAAGAATCATGAAATAGTTTGGAATATATCTGACTCTCATACCATTTTTCTGCCTTTATTTTCAATGCTAAATCTCCATGATAATATTTAATCATTTCCAGAAGACTACAATATACAGTTACAAATGACTATAGAAATTTTGTCAAAAAAGGAATTTTATTGTTTTTCATGCTATCAAAAAGAATAAATAATGGGCTTGCATAGATCATAAAATCATGCTCTCAACACAAGAAACTGAGCAAATTCCACTGTGTGAGATATGCTGCTTCTATACCATTGTAAAACTGCTTTTTATTTTATCCATGAAGGCTATTTATTATACCATATCCTAGTTAAAGGCAACAGAAGAAGACTGACTGTAAATTTATAGCATTACATATTTTTTAATTTTACTCAACTCATTTTCCAGAAAAAGAGATGTATCCTTGGTAGTCCTGTCTATCAAGTGTGCTACCACCTGGCCCTAAGTCTTGTCTTTACTGTATGAGGAAGAATTAGGTACTCAGGAATGTGTTAAAAGTTTCATTTTCATATTCTGTTTTAAGAAAATTTCTTCAACATTCTATCTTGTCAATTTTAATCTGTAGTATTTCTAGTACTTAATATGATATTTAAACAGAAGTATTTTTATGTAAAAATCACTGATAAGCACTAAGACTAGAAGTTACTTTAGCAGGATTAGATAGCATCAAAAAGAATAGGGCCTGGGAAGGGAAGTGCACAGGTAAGTTTTGGGAACACTGATAAAATCTCAGAAAGACTTAATGATATCATGATGACTGGAATATATATATATATATATATGGATATATATCTTTACATATAAAGATATAATGATAACTGGAACTCAACGAAAACATGTTCATGAAACAGAAACAATGGAGAAAGAGAGAGTGAAGAAAAGCACAGCTGGTATAGGGATGTGCCCAGGTTTAAAATTTAAAAAAAAAATTGCTTTTGAAGAAGGGGCAGAAAACATGATATAATTACAAGTAGTTCTCATGTCAGTTATTAGGAGAAAGTTGTTATGGGTTTGGAGAAAAAGAAAACTTAAACCTATGAAATCTAGAATAGAAAGAGTTGACAACGAAATAGCAATGTATGGGCTTGGGAGATAGTTTAATTGGTATGCAAAAGACTGAGCAACCAGTGGGTTCAGGTTCAGTTTCTCATACCACCATAAACCAGAGATAGGCAGTGCTTGCTTCTCCTTTCCTTCCTTCCTTTCTTCCTTCCTTCTTTCCTTCCTTCCTTTCTTCCTTCTTTCCTTCCTTCCTTCCTTTCTTCCTTCCTTCTTTTCTTCCTTCCTTCCTTCCTTCCTCCCTCACTCTCTTCCTTCTTTCCTTCCTTCCTTCCTCCCTCCCTCCCTTCCTACTTTCTTCCCTCCCTTCCTTCCTCGGCTCTCCTTCATTTCTTTCCTTCTTTCCATTTCCCTCTTCTCAGTAATAAATAATAATTATTATTATTACAATAATAAAGTTTGTAAAAAACAAAACAGGGGAGGGGATCTTGGTAGTAAGGCGCCCTGGAGAGCACATATATTACAATGCTCAAGAACCCAGTCCACAAAGGCAGAGGGAAAGCTTCACAAGTGGTGATGCAGTCCTGCAGGTTATCTCTCTTTCTCTTTCCCTATCTTTTCCTTCTCTCTCAAGTTATCCATCTGTATCCAAAAATAAGAAAAAAAATTTTCAAATTCTTAAAAATTATTTTTAAAAGAAACAGTAGCAGCAATTCGACTGCACTGATGATATGTAACTAAATAGCAAAATGTGACTAGCATTAAGAACCAAATAACTCACACAAATAGACTGCAGTTGATAGAATAATGGAAGGAGTACAGGTAAAGAAAGCTACATGTTTGGTAGTCAAGATCTTCCAGAGAAATTCATAGCAATGTTAATATACCACTTAATAATATCTACAGCAATAAATAAATAAACCTATTGCAGAAAATCTACAATGCCATCTCACTAACCAGATATGTGTGTCTACTAAATTAATAGCTATTTCCTTGAAATGTGCATTAGTTACCTGCAAGCATTAGGTCAATAAATTAGAAACAGATTATATTATTTCAAAAGTAAAGAAATAAGTAAAGCTCTATGAAATTATAACCCTTAGATATAAAATTATTATGTAGATATTAAATCAACTTTTGACAATTTAGTTAAAAAGTAAAAGCAACAGTAGAAAAATTTGTGATAAAAAACCAAACTGACAGTAAAACAGAAAAGAACAGTGGGATAAACAAATATGGCATTACATATATTAAGATTTTAAAGCAGTGAGTCCGGCAGTAGTGCAGCGGGTTAAGCACATGTGGCACAAAGCACAAGGACAAGCATAAGGATCCCAATTCAAGCCCCTGATTCCCACCTGCAGGGGAGTTGCTTCACAAGCTATGAAGCAGGTCTGCAGGTTTCTTTCTCTCCCCCCCTCTCTCTTCCCCATCTCTCTCCATTTCTCTCTGTCCTATCCAACAATGATGACATCAGTAACAACAGCGATAACTACAACAACAAAACAAGGGCAACAAAAGGGAATAAATAAATATTTTAAAAATAAAAGAATAAGAGCAAAAAGAGAATAAATAAATAAATATTTAAAAATAAAATAATATCTGAAAATATTCTAAAGCAAACAAAAAAGCTAATTGGTCACTATCAGGCCATTCCATCAGCTGGGGCCCTAATCGGGGAATCCTGAGATTCCCAAATAGACTTGATGTGCCTAGAACTCGAATAAATCCCTCTCTCCATTGTTACCGGTCATTTCTATCAGGAACAACAAAACAGACCCCTTTGTGGGCCCCCGTAGGACCTTGGCCTCAACTTGGATCAACAATGGTAGAGAATGTTCCATTCTCCGGATGATGGACAACATATTCTATGCTACATCTGAGGAAGATGGGTTGATACTGGGGCAGCATTGAATGTTCCTACTCATGATCACAGAATGTGAGCTCAGATCTAGAGGGATGCAGAGGTCACACAGGCTCCTAAGATAATTATGGGCAACAGATCATATCAAATCGGCGGGGTCTACAGTCAACAATATTTATACCCCTTTCCCATATTAGGGAGCTACTTTCTTCCCTGATCCAGCATTCTGGTCCTTTTTACAGCCATGACATCATCTCCCCAGACAATAAATTGGATCCACATGCATATCAGATTTTAGGCTCAGGCAAAAAACAAACAAACAACAACAACAACAAAAAACACTAGTATAGCTACAGGCCCTTTAAAATATAACTAAAATATGCCTACTAGCTATCTACAAAATGGAGGACCCCCCTAACACTTCATCAGCACCATTCCAGCCTTTAGGTCCATGATTGTTCAATAATTTGTTTGGCTTTGTATGTTAACTCTCTCTTTAGCCACTAGGTTCCAGATGCCAGCAGGATGATGTGATCTGACTTCCCTGGACAGACACCACCACCAATGTGCCTTGGAGCTCTGCTTCCCCAAAGCCCTTCCCCACTAGGGAAAGTGAGAGACAGGGTGGGAGTATGGATCAACCTGTCAATGCCCATGTTCAGTGGGGAAGCAATTACAGAAGCCAGACCTTCAACCTTCTGCAACCCACAATGATCTTGGGTCCATCCTCCCAGAGGGTTAAAGAATGGGAAAGCTATCAGGGGAGGGGATGGGATATGGAGGTCTGGTGGTGGGAATTGTGCAAAGTTGTACCCCTCTAACCTATGGTTTTGTCAGTTACCTTTTTATAAATAAAAAATTTAAAAAATAATAAAATAAAACAAGGGCAACAAAAGGGAATAAATAAAAAATATATTAAAAAATAAATTAAATGGTCTTTCACAGAAAAAAAAGCTAATTTATAATGATTTATATTTATCCTGATTTTACTTTGAAGGTTGAAACTAATCTTTCCAATGAAAACAATTTCCTGACATTATAAAAATTGATTTTTAAATATTCTTTTTATTTTTTTCTTTTATTGACACTATTGCTGGGGCTCAGTGCCTGGATTACTAATCTACACCTTCTGGTGGCCCTTCCTTCTTCTCTTTTCTTTTCTTTCTTCCTTCCTTCCTTCCTTCCTTCCTTCCTTCCTTCTCTTCCTATTTTCATTAGATAGGACAGATAGAGATTGAGAAGGGAGAAGAGAAAGAGGGAGAGAGAAAGAGAGAGATCTGCAAATCTGCTTTACCACTCTTGAAACATCCACCATGTAGGGAACAGGGGCCCAAATCTGGAACCTTGTTCCAACACCACCTCTTATTAAATATTCTTTACGCTTATTAAGATAGATCACTCACATATTCCCTACCTCACCAAGGAATATTACTTTGAAAAAAATCTAAGATTTTTACTTATTGAAGTATAACTTTCTTGAAATAAGTTTCTAACTCTAAATATAGAATGTAATTAGCTCAAATTATACTTGATACTAGAAGATACATACTCCAGTGAAAATTTATTTTATAATTTTTATAAAAACTCCAGTGAAAAATTTTAAATATTTATTATTTCTTTTTTAAGACTTTTTAATATTTATTTATTTATTTCATTTCATTTTTTGTTGCCCTTGTTGTTTTTATTGTTGTTGTAGTTATTATTGCTGTTGATGTCGTCATTGTTGGATAGGACAGAGAGAAATGAAGAGAGGAGGGGAAGACAGAGAGGGGGAGAGAAAGATAGACACCTGCACACCTGCTTCATTGCATGTGAAGCGACTCCCTTGCAGGTGGGGAGCCTGGGCTCCAACCAGGATCCTCACACTGGTCATTTTGCTTTCCACCACATGCACTTAACCCACTGCACTACCGCCTGACTCCCTATTTATTATTTCTTAACCCTCAAAAAAAATCTTGTTTTAGTCACTAATATTTTTCCTAATGTAAGCATAATCATCTTTTAGGATTGAGTAGAGAACTCAGACATTTTCCCCCTAAGTTATTTGTCAAATTTATCAGTCACTTTAGTGACATTAGTGTATGTTTGCACCTGGGCCTCTATAATCCTCCCAGATTATCTCCCCAAACCAATATACTCTACAAACCAAATATATATAGTAATTTAAAAAATCCCAGTTTAAATATAAGATCTTGAACAAATACTATCAACTGACTATACTGAGTATAAGAATAATTCTTCTTGAGAACAGAGGGGGAAATGCTGCAGACCACCACATCTTTATTGATGCAGTCAAAGGAAATGATGCATTTATAATGCATAGCTCCAAGTTGGTCCTCAATAAACAGTAGTTGGTATTATTATTTCAGCTAGCTTCTTGTCTCCTGCATGCCTAAGTCTTCTCTAATTTCAGCGCAGGTACAATTGGGACTAAAAGGCTTTGTAAGATATCAGGTTGAATTTCCTAACCTGTTCACCCCGCTACTAACTAGGCAGCTAAAAAAATAAAAACTCTTCCATTTGAGACTAGTGAAAATGACAGTTTCTTTCCCTTCATAAAAAGCAATATATCCTTCTACTGCTGGAAGTCCCAATTCACTAGTAAACACATAAAATCATTTATGAGTTCTGTAAATTTGTTGAAAACTCAAGGTTTTGCTGTTCTATGTAGTTTAATTTTCCCAGATGTATTTTGTACATTCATGTCTGAAGATGGGGGAAGTGATCTTCTTGGACCTCCATCTGCTCATTTCTGATCAAATTTCATTAAAAGTTATATTCTTTTGCTTGGTATTCCCCAAATGGATTGCCTGTTTCTGAAAAGATTAAGGTGAGTTTTGGCATTCCCTAGTTATGCTTAGATTGACACACAGTTATGTTCCCCCTCCTCCATTCATTTCCTGTTAATACAGTCAGTGAATGCGTGGCATGGCTTACTAAACTGCTTGTGAGTTTTCAATATAATTTCTTTTAAGAAATGTTTCTTCTCAGAGTATTTCTAATCCACAGTAGACATATTTATTTTAGATTTTTAATTTTCATCCCTGCTACCAGCATTTGTTAATGCATATCTGCCCAGTCCTCAATTACCTGTCACCTCAAACATTCGCTTCTTGAATGAAGTGACAACATTTCCATCCTTCCGCCTGAGTAAGGGGCTGCTTCTCCTCTCTGCCACTTTCTGTTTTAACCTGGACCGCACCTTCAAGTTGGGCTCAGAGGCTGGGGATTGAGACAGAGAAAATAGATAAAAATTAAAAAATAGAGAGCCAGTTGCTATGTAAAAAGTGGCTCACCCTTTTCTTGGTCCCTCCTCATATCAAATTAAAACCCCAAATAGGAACATAAGCATTGACTTAAATTAATAAAACAGACAAATATTAGTGCTTTTATGAAATGCTTTTATAATTCACTATCAGTGAATGCTATCAGTGAATAACAATATAACTTCTCTATTTGGTTTCTCTAACAGAATGAAGATTTCTAATGGGAAGTAAATCTAATAATGTGTTTGAGACTGAGTGAGATTTATTATACTGCATTGTTAATTCTCATAAGACTTTCAAGAGTGAATCTCAATGAACACAAAAGAAAAAAGTATGCCTTAATATGATTATAGACATTCTGGTCTTACTTTGGTATTAAGGAGGCACCACTATAGCATATATTTATGTTTAATTCTGCCTGCTGAAATATTTCTTTGTAGTTTCTAACCTGAAACTCAGGGAAAAGATATTTGGTGTAGTATACCAAATAAACTAGGATCTTTATGAATAGACATGTCTAGACATTGAGTATACAGGCAACTAGAAAGGAGGGAATGGCCATGTCCTAGAACTGAAAAGTCTGAGTTAGGTTATGTATTCCAAAAAAACAAACACATAATTCATGCAAATGTCACCGTTTCTTCAGTTAAACTATTCTAAATGCTAACACTCAATAATAAGTGATTACTTATTAGAATTTTAAATAATTACACTTTAGGTGAATGGAAACATAGGGCCTCTGTGTAACTGAGATCAATGACAGTGGAAGCAATGGTGATGACAGTGGTGGTGATGATGATTATGGAAAGGATGTATTAGATGATAACTAACATTTACATAGTGCTTTCTACAGTTTCCTGTTCTAAATCTGTTGTCATTATTAACCTGTTTAATAATATAAAAATCAATCATATGGTATACATCTTATTTATATATTGATTACATCAGTTAGGTAAATTGAACAAAGAGAAGATAAGTAACTTACCCAAGGTCACATGAGTAAAAAGGAGTGCTGGACTGTAAACAAGTAGTCTAGCTCAAATTTATTCTTCTCAATACTAAAAAATTTTTTCCTACATTTTGCCTTAAGCATGAATCCTATAAATATTATAAAAATGTTTTCCAGTACATCAGATAAAATGTCATAACACAGATTTTGGTCAGTGGAAATGTTTTCGTCGAAGGAATTTTACATTTCTGCCAGACTACAAAGGGTCAGGAAAAAAAACTTTTTCTTTGTTTTTCTGCTTTTAAGTGGCACATATCTACACTTCATTTTTCCATTTGTTTATTTCCCCCTCACTGCAGTGTTGTTGAACTGAGAACCTTTGAACTTAAAAAAAAAAAAAAAAAAACTTTACTTATTATTGGATACAGAGAGAAATTGAGAAGGAAGGGAAAATAAGGGGAAGGAAACAGAGAGACACCTGCATCCCTGCTTCACCACTTGTGAAGCATTCCCCCTGCAGGTGGGTACCCCGGCACTTGAACTTAGGTCCTTGTGCACTGATTGTAATGTGTGCGCTTAACCCAGTGCTCCATTGCCTGCCACCATCCAGACCCCCCCGAACATTTGTTTTCTAGAGTTATCTCAAATATTTTTCAAACTATTTCTAAATCAGACAAAAACATAAAGTATTCAGTTATAAAAACTAAGTTAACTTTTTTGCCATATGTGTGACCCAGGTTCAAGCCCAGCCCCTACTGCACTCAGGGAAGCTTCGGTATGATAATCTTTCACTGTCTCATTGTCTTTCTCTCTGAAAACAAATAAACAAACAAACACAAAACTAAGTTTTCTCTTTTGGTAAGCAGTACATCAGTAGATTTGATTTTATATTTAGTTATATTGACACATTAAAAAGGCAAACTTGAAATACTGAAAACATTGGTGGATGTGGACCAAAATAAAACTTGAGATCAAGATGTTCAGTTACCAGGGATCTCAAATGTATTGCATTTTTCCCTTGCCTTGAGTCAAATAAAATAAACATTTTGGGGGGGGGATAGAGGTGGTGGAATTAATTACAAGACATCCAGAAATGTAATCTGATCTTACTTTAGTAGAGCAATCAGAATCTGAATTACTAGTATCCAACTCTTCCAGGACTAAAAGCAGTAATTTTAGTTACACTATTTACTTAGTTTCTTTTCCTAGGTATATTTAAAAATTCCTTGTAAATCACAAATTTTGTTTCCAAAAGGTATAGGTTAGTAAATATACTTATTTAAAGCCTAGAAAAGATAAGTGAGGAACCAGTATATGCTAACCATATCGGTTTCCACTATTGCTTTGCTTATAACTATAGGATAAAATCACAAATTCTCTGACTTTGATCTAAACCTAGCTTCAAAATGAAACCTAATAGACTAAATACTACTGCTTGACTGTCCAGACAGAGCTAATCAACTGAATAATAACTTCAGATGAGAGGCTAGTAAAGGCATTGTGGTTTCTAGGGGAAGATGGTTCATTGAATCCACCTGGTACCACTTTTTAGCTGTGGAATATTAGTGAAATTCTCATGTTTTCTAAACATGACCTTTCATTGATGAAAATTCAAGTCTAACATCATTTCTTCATAGAGTTGTGGCCAATAAGTTGAGAATAAACCTGAAGATATAGATGGATACAAAAGGGAACTAAAGTTTTATGGAATTTTTAGTATTGGTGCTATTTGAAGTTTCCAGTTATGAACGACAGATCCAGGATTGGAACTCAAAATATCCTGATCAAACAAGTTCTCATTCTTCCTAACATACTTCACCAGCTTGGGCTAAGTTTCTGAATCAAGGCAAAAATGTACTAACAGCTTAGGAAAACAACATATGCCTTTCTCTACAAAACCTTTGATTCTCTACTGTAAAACACTAATCTCCTAATAAGAAAAAAAAATTTAATTCTAAAGATTTTAGGGAAAAAGACTTTTAAGGTCAGAAAATCATTCCTAATGTATTTTAAAAATAGGCTAGATATATCACTGTTGAATTCCTTTTAATAGTCAAATAAAAATATAGCTATCAGAAGAGGAATGAAGTTTCTAGCACTTATCAACTACAAAATCAGTAACTTTTAATAATTTATTATCTCTCCAACACTGGTTAACTAGTCACAGTAACTAGGCAAAAGAGAGGAGATGTATATTGGAAGAGTGAAGTTAAGCTGTCACTATTCATAAATAATATACTAGTATAAATTTAAACATCCATGGAGAACCCCTCCCCCCAACTCTTCATCTTCACTACTCCAACCTTTAGGTTCATGATTAGTCAATAATCTGGCTTTATATGTTAACTCTCTTTTCAGCAACAGGTTCCAGATGCTAGCATGATGCCAACCAGACTTCCCTGGACAGACAACCCCACCAATGTGTCCTGGAGCTCTGATTCCCCAGAACCCCGCCCCACTAGGGAAAGAGAGAGGTAGGATTGGAGTATGGATTGACCTGTTAATGCCCATGTTCAGCGGGGAAGCAATTACAGAAGCCAGACCTTCCACCTTCTGCATCCCACAATGTTCTTGGGTCCATTCTCCCAGAAAGTTAAAGAATAGGAAAGCTATCAAGGGAGGGGCACCCCTTTTGTCCCATGGTTTTGTCAGTGTTTACTTTTTATAAATAAAATAAAATAATGCGACAGCTATATACAAGATACTAGTACTGTACAGCAAACCATAACAAAAGGACGTTCAAAGTTAACCCAATTACCAAATAATGTGATGATAACATTAACTATCCATTGTCTTTTGGAATTCTAAGATAGCAGGAACCTCACATCTCCACTATAAAGGCTCTACTTCCCCCAGTCCTGGAACCCTTGGATAGGGCCCACTTTCCTGTATGCCTCTCCCAATCCATATAAAATAATATTGCATCTGCCTATCACAACCTAATCAACGCAACGATGGCCACCTCAACATGCTTCACTTCAGACTGTGTCCAGAGACTTCACGTGTGGAATGACAACCCTTCAGCTTCATTACTCAGGTGAGACCTTTCCTTTCATAGTATACTCTAATTCCATCTCAGGTGGTTCACTTTCTAACAAAGTCCCAAAACCTAGATATACACCAGTTTCTCTGAGAGAGAGCATATGTTCACACATATCCATAAACTACTGCAAAATATATACCTGAAAGCAGAAGTACACTAGAGTTTGCAGTGAGTACCCCCTAACACTTCCTCTCCACTATTCCAAGCTTTGGGTTCATGATTGCTCAACAATTTGTTTGGCTTTGTATGTTAACTCTCTTTTCAATCACCAGGTTCCAGATGTCATCAGGATGCTGCCAGACTTCCCTAGACTGAAGAAACCACCAATGTGTCCTGGAGCTCGCTTCCCCAGAGACCCACCCTACTAGGGAAAGAGAGAGGCAGACTGGGAGTATGGACCGCCCATGTTCAGCAGGGAAGCAATTACAGAAGCCAGACCTTCCACCTTCTACAACCCACAATGACCTCTGGGTCCATGCTCCCAGAGGGATAGAGAGTGGGAAAGCTATCATGGGAGGGGGTGGGATATAGAGATTGGGTGGTGGGAATTGTGTGAAGTTGTACCCCTCCTACCCTATGGTTTTGTTAATTTATCCTTTCTTAAATAAAAAAATAAAATAAAATAAAATAATGCATAATATCCAGCAGAAAACTACTGGAAGTTATTAAATAATATAGCAAGGCAGTAAGCTACAAAATCAGTATACAATAAGAGCATTGAAATTTCTCTATAAAAATATTAAGAAGAAATCCAGAAATACATTCCATATATAAGAACAGCAAATGCAATTCACTAAGAATAAACTTAACAAGAGAGGTGAAAGTTATGCTAAATGAAAAAATAGAAGAAGAAGAAGAAGAAGAAGAAGGAGGAGGAGGAGGAGGAGGAGGAGGAGGAGGAGGAAGAAGAAGAGGAGGAAGAGGAGGAGGAGGAGAAGGAGAAGGAGAAGGAGGAGAAGGAGAAGGAGAAGGAGAAGGAGAAGGAGAAGAAGAAGAAGAAGAAGAAGAAGAAGAAGAAGAAGAAGAAGAAGAAGAAGAAGAATTTCAAAGAGGCTATAGGGCAGTAAGAGAAGAAAGTATTTATTATTAAACACGAGGAAATACTATATGCAGATTAAATGTTATAAATTTCAATAAACTTCATACTTAGAAACTGATTTTTATCTTATTTATTTGATAGAGATAGAGAGAAACTGTGATGGAAGGGTGAGGTAGAGAGGGGAGGAAAGAGACACCTGCAGAGCAGAACTTCTTGAATATTCATGGAGCTTCACCCCTGCAGGTGGGGAACTGGGCTTGAGCCCAAATCCTTATTCATGGTTATGTGTGCACTCAACTGGGCACACTACCACTCATCTCCAGAATTTGATTTTTTTTTAAATTTCAGTGCTACTAGTATTTCTAAAGTAAGGAAATCTAGAAGCCAAATAATGGTGTACCTAGTAGAGCACACATATTACAATGCTACAGGGCCTGTGTGCAAGACCCCATTCCTCACCTGTTGGGGTGAAGGGATCTTCCTAAGTGGTGAAGTAATGCTACAGTTGTTTCTCTCTCTCCTGCTTTGTGTGTATTTTTTTAATTATCTTTATTCATTTATTGGATAGAGGCTGTCAGAAATCAAGAAGGAAGGGGGTGATAGAGAGGGAGAGAGACAGAAAACACCTGTAGCAGTGCTTCACCACTCCACTCATGATGCTTCCCCCTCTGCAGGTGGGGACTGGAGTGGGAGGGCTCTATCCCAGGTCTGTGTGCATTGTAACCTGTGCACTCACCAGGTGTACCACCAAACCACCCAACCCCATCACCTGCTCCTCTTTCTTACCTCCCTTCTCAATATCTCTTTGTCTCTATCAAAAAAAAAAAAAGATAAGAAAAGAAGAAGGAAAAGTAAAAGAAAAAACACAAAATAAAAATGGCTGTCTAGAGTAGTGAACTCCTCATGCAGGCACTGAGACCTGATGGTTAAAAAAAAATTTTTTTTTAAGTAGCAATAAAATTGTAATGTGGAAAACAAATCAAATCTAGTCAACTGTTCTTCATTGTGGAGATATGAAGAAAAGATAATTTTTCAACTTTTGAAGAATCATATTTGTGACATTGTGATATTATCTGTCAATTGAGGATATTTTTCATGTACTAGGATTCATGTGTATGTTATAAAGTGCAACATATATATTTTTTTCTTAAAATATCTGGAAAGTAAGAGGCCTTTATTCATCTGTTCTAAACAGAAACTCTAATACAGTTTTGAGTTATCAGAGATATTACAGTATCTCAGTTGCAAGGGAGAAAGTTAGAACGACAGATAACCATCATTTAGTCCAAGTAATGTTCTACAAATGCACTCTTTAACATTTCAGAAGCCCACACACCAAAGCTCAGCATGATATATATCCAAGCAGTAGAATTAATGACCTATTGCGCTGACTCAGTTTGCAGTTGGAGTTAAGGCTTTGGTATTCCCAAAGGGTAAAGATTTTCATTCCAGTAACTTACTAATGGAATGCAAATCCTCAAGAGCTCAGAAAGAGAACACTAACCAGGGAGACATTTTGCTATATTTGAATGTATTTTACGCCTGGTTGCACTAATTGCCTTTCTATTTTTACCACACCCATCACTCTTACATTTCAATTAATCACAGAAACACAAGGTAATTTTTTTTAAGTGTGTGTCCCATCTGAACACCTTTGTCTGCTGAGATGAAAATCTTCCATAGAAAGTAGTTATCATTATTTAAATGAAAATAATCAATAGTAAAACAAAGAGAACAAATATAAAACCATTTATTTCTTTTTAATTAAAAAGTGGTTAAAAGGAAATAAAACAGTTAAAGGGTATCTCATTAACCAAATGCATTTCATATCTTTATTCTCCTATCTGTCTCTCTGACTCAGCATGAAATTATGGTGACAGGGTATTCCCATTGCTTACTATCTTCCCAAGTAGTCAAATTAAGTAACAGAAAAACACATTCAAAATTATAACTAGACACCACAGAAAAATAGTAAGGATTAGACTTACTTTTCTACTATGAGGTTGGCATGTGTGAATGTGATTTTGAGTATGGAGCTGTCATTTTTGCATATGGACACATAGAGATCCACAAACTAGTTTTTATAGAAGCAAGCAAATGTTTGACACAAACTAAATTCAGATTTTAAGCCTAAATTTTATTATACTAACTGTATTTTGGAGAGAGTTGCTTGATCTTTGTGAATTGTTTTAAAGCAGTAACAATGACCTCTGATAGAAGGGTGGAAAAAAGTTCCCAGCTCAACCAGGTAACTGACACAAAAGCAACTCCAGTATATGCTGGGTAATTGAATGCATGATGCAAAACAAACCATATGTAAAATTAATACTCTTAAGTTGAAATGAAACAAAGATGTCTAGTCTATTTGTCAACTGCAACAATAAAACAATTGTATTTTGTAACTTCATCCCGTATTTTAAATATATTTTTTGTCTTGGTCACTAACTTGTCATTTTGCTGTACATTTTACTTGACTTTTTATAATTTGGAATATATTTAATTGTTTTAAATAAAACACTATCTACTAAAAGTGATTACCTCTTGTGTCATTTTCCCAAATTGTGAGTATTCTTTACATCAGTAATTCAGAGAAAAGTCAAATACCATAAAACACGGGATAGCAGAAATGTATATATTCATTGAAATTAACATAAAGAGTGGAAGAAGTTTTCATTGAGTGATGGTTGATACTATTAACTGAAAAATAATTGTCAATAAAGGTCTATATTAGTAAATGTGTCATTATATTAATGAATACCTGGCATATTTAAAAAGCCCACCAACAGTGTACAACAAATTCTTTTTTGTTGTTATTTTTATCTTTTTTTAAAATTTTTATATTTATTTCATTTAATTTCCCTTTTGTTGCCCCTGTTGCTTTCATTGTTGCTGTAGTTTTTGTTGTTGGATAGGACAGAGAAATGGAGAGAGGAGGGGAAGACAGAGAGGGGGAAAGAAAGATGTACACCTGCAGACCTGCTTCACTGCTTGTGAAATGACACCCCTGCAGGGGGGAGCCAGGGACTCAAACCAGGATCTTTAAAGCCAGTCCTTGCGCTTTGCACCACCTGCACTTAACCTGCTGTGCTTTACCCGCGGAGCTACCACCCTACTCCCTATTTTTATCTTTTTAAAAAATATAAACAGAAAGAGTGAAAAAAGACCTCATCAATGAAGCTTCCTTCAATGTACTAGAGGCTGGCACCTTTTATTACTTTTTTTTTTTTTTTGCATTGGGGTTATTACTGGGGCTCTGTGCCTGCACTACAAATCCACCACTCACGGTGGTCATTTTTTTCCTTATTTTTTTCTTTCTATTTTTATTTAACAGGAGAGAGAGAAGGGGGGGGGGAGGGAAGAAGGAGGGAGAGAGAAAAATACCTACAGAAGGAGGGAGAGAGAAAAATACCTACAGACCTGCTTCACAGGTATATAGCAGGTTTTATAGTATTATTGATGTTAGTAATATTCACAATCTAGGAAAAGTAAATAGAGAAAAATTCACACAAGAGGTAATCACTTTTAGTTGACAGTGATTTATTTAAAACAATCAAATAGACTATAAATTATTTAAAGGCAAGTAGCATAGAAAAATGAACCTGGATGATACAAATGCAAAAACTGTGCTCTCAGTGTGAAAGTGAGGGCTCTATCAGTAGCCTCTGACCCTTTTACTGGCACTGTCTGTTTTTCTCTGCTTCACTGGTATTTGTTGATTTATCTACCTGGCTTCCCTCTCTCTCCTAGATTTCTTCTGCTATCTGCCACACACTTGGATCTAGGCACATGTAATCTATCACCCATTCACTCTATCCAGAAAGTTCTTTTTGAACATTAGGATTCCTGGAATAGTTCCCATAAAAATCAGTTTCTCTTCTAGGCTTGTTCTATAATATATACACATCATGCATGAACTGTGCAATCTCCTAATTATTGGAACTATAAAAGAAGCTTTGGGGACATGGTGCCTTCTCTGACATAGTTTATCTAAAGATTGAGTTTACTGTAAGATATTTCATATAAGCTTTCTTTTCAGCCACCAGGTTCCAGATGCCATCAGGATGCTGGCCAGGCTTCCCTGGGCTGAAGAACCCACCAATGCGTCCTGGAGCTCCGCTTCCCCAGAAACTCACCCTACTAAGGAAAGAGAGAGGCAGACTGGGAGTATGGATCGACCAGTCAACAGTCAACGCCCATGTTCAGCGGGGAAGCAATTACAGAAGCCAGACCTCCCACCTTCTGCAACCCACAAGGACCCTGGGTCCATGTTCCCAGAGGGATAGAGAATGGGAAAGCTATTGGGGAGGGGATGGGATATGGAGATTAGGTGGCAGGAACTGTGTGGAGTTGTACCTCCCCATCCTATGATCTTGTTAATGTCTCCTTTCTTAAATAAATAAATAAATTTAAAAAAGGTATTTCATATAAGCTTTCAGAATTAGCATTCAAAATAATAAGAGTAAAACTAGTACAACATGCTTTATTGGCTTGGGTAATATGAAACTTTTAATGTTTCAAGTCATATTTTGATGCTAAGCAGTATGACTTCTTTCTCACTGGTTTCTTAATTAATGTATTACGAGAGAGAGTAAGGAGAGGAGATAAAGAGAGAGATAAGACCATAGCACTGCTCAGCTCTGTCAGAGGTTGAACCTTCAATCACTCTCTGGGACCTTTAGAATGTAAGATGGTGCTTTTATTTTATTTTATTTTATTTTATTTTATTTTATTGCCTCCAGGGTTGTTGGAGGGCTCGGTGCCTGCACCGTGAGGCTATTTTTTTCCCTTTGTTGCCCCCCTTTTTTTTTATAGGTGTTGTGGTTATTATTGTTGTTGCTGTTATTGTTGGACAGAATAGAGAGAAATTGAGAGAGGAGGGGAAGACAAAGAGGGTGAGAGAAAGATAGATATCTGCAGACCTGTTTCACAGCTTGATAAGCAACACCCCATCTGCAGGTGGGGAGCTGGGAGGCTCGAACCCTGATCCTTATGCTGGTCTTTGTGCTTAGTGCCATGTGCATTTAACCTGCTGCACTACCGCCTGACCCCTCCCCCCAAGTTGGTGCTTTTATAGACTGAACTATTTTCCTAGCTCTGAGAAGCAAAATTTCTAATCTAATTTTTGAAACTATAGCCATTTTCCACTAATTTGTATATAAAAGTGATTTAAAATAACTTGATGGTTAGTTTTTAATAATGAGGTGTTTTTATTATAAAGCACAAAAGTATTATTTTATTTAATTTAGAATTACCACTGTAGACACATATTATTTTATTTTTATTGCAAATATACTAAATATGTCTATTTGTTAAGACTACTACTCTTGCAAAAACAACAAAAAACAAGACTTTGTAAATGTTACTTATGTTATTCAATTTACAGTGAAGTCTTCTGGAAAGAGTTTATTTTACAACATATACCAATTTTCTGATTATGTGCAGTCATATGTGTTCAATACATTTAATAATGGGTACAGCTCAAAGATACCCTGCTAAATATTTTTATTATAAAAGGATATAGATGTGAGAATATATTACTTTTAGTCACCTAACAATGTATGAAGTATTTTCCCAACAATATGAAACACTGCTTTAAAACATTACATTTAGCCATATGCTAGGACTGAGTTCAAGCCTTCAGATGTCTCTGCTTGTAGGTGGGAAGCTTCACAAGCAGTGGAGCAAACTCATGTCTCTAATTTCCTATTTCTCTCTGTTTCTACCATAATTTAATTTAATTAAGTAATAAAAAATGGAATTTTCATAAACTTTACACTTGACCTAGGAAATAGATCACTGGGTATAAAACACACTTTGTACTGCATAAGGGACTGGGGTTGAGCCCCCAAACATCACATGGGAGCACCCCCCCAAGGGAAGTTTAATGGAGTATTGGTAAACAGTCTCTCTACTTTCACTCAGTCTAAGAAAGAAAGAGTCCACTGGAATAGTGAAATCCAGTAATAACAATATTAATGTTCCATATAATTCCTTTAGTACTTCAAAATCTACTTACTTCCCCCAAAATCATGTATTATTTTAAAATAGATTATGTGCATATACATAATTTAGCTGCATTTACATCAATATTGTATTTATGTATTTAATAATTGACATTTAGATGAGGTACAACATTTTGCTTTGTAAGACAACATAGTGGCACAGATCACTGTGTATGAATTTAAGGGTGTATTTGTATTTTCTTCCATAAATGTAGTTAATAGTTTAATTCTTAAGTTTCTCAAATAGGAGGAAAAAATATGGCAATATTCATCCTCTTATGATAGAAAAACCAATGGTGCCAATCAATAGACAGGGTAAAAGTATTAAAAGTCTTGAGAAGCAGTTCAGAGAAGCATGAAAAGGCAACAGGGAGATAATAAGTAACAAAAGAATGGTCTAGAATGTCAGGATTGTTAGCTTTGCTTGGGACACTTTTTTTTTTTTTTTGGTTTTGCTTACTATTGTTTTATTGGGATGTTAATGGTTTACAGTACAGAAGTTGTCTCATGGTGCACTTTCTCATCTCACAAAGATAGATATCTTCAAAACACTCAGCCCCAAATTAGGTTCATCCTGTGTACCAAGACCTGAAAGCCTCACCTGCCCCCCTCACTTCTCTCCTCTCCCTGTCATCCCTCCCCAGAGTCCTTTGCTTTGGTTAATACACCAAACAAGTCCAAGTTTTACTTTGTTTCCCCTTTCTCTTTTTGTTAATCTTAAATTCTGTGCATGATACTATCCAATATTCATCTTTCTCTTCCTGGCTTATCACATTTAACATGATTCCTTCAAAATCCATCTAAGAGCTAGGGAGAAGGCATAATCTTTATGCAAAATCCATCCAAGATAAAGTGAATATGACTTGATCATTCTTAATAGTTGGACACCTAGGTTGCTTCCAAATTTAGGGTATACTAAAGTATATTAAGTCATACTGCTATGAATGTAGGTATACACAGATCTCTTAATGGATAGTAATAACAAATGTTGAAGTAGTTTCGGGGGGAAAGGAACCCTTTATCATTGCTGATGGGAATGTAAATTGGTCCAACCCTGTGAAGAGTATCTCTCAGAAGGTTAAAAATGGACCTATCCTATGACCTGGACATTTCTCTCCAGGGGATATAGCATATGGAAACAAACACACCACCCAAAAGGGAGTTTTCGTTTGTTCTGTTTTGTTTTTGCTTAACATTATGGATGCTTCATGTTCTAATTCAAAGCAAGCACAATTGATGCCCCACAGCCTCCTCAAGTAAAGAACAGCACTATAAAGTCTGCTTTTTTTGTTTTTGTTTTTTGAATCCATCAGTGTTTCTCCTGAGTGTCTGATACTGAAATCACCTGGTTAGCACTCAGTAAAAATGTAGTGAATGGATGAATGCATGAATTAATGCACAAACTATCACCTAATTCTGGTATTTCTGTTTTCTAGAAAATGCTATCATGGAAAATAGGCAATTGGTTTCCTTGATTTTTGGTGACATTTTAAGTACAAATAACAACTTTGACAAATGATACTTTAATCAATGAAATTCTGGATAGAAGCAAATTATAAAATATCAGAAAATATTTCACCACTTTTATAATTAAAATTAAAACTATAACTATATACCTCCATCGTTCAATTGCATTAGAAGTTACTTTATAGTATATTTAGAACCTAAATTATAAGTTACATCAGGTATGGGGCTGTCTAGCTCTGCTTCCATTGTTTATTTAGCATTTATAGAGTGCTTAATATATAGAATAAATCCATTATATATTAATTGGATGAAATAATGAATGTGGAAAAGGATGTGACCAGTGCTAAGGCAGCTGCCTCAGAGATAGAGGCCTTTTATCCCTCTAGGTATTCAAGTGCAACAAGAAAGAATAGACTGTAATCTTATGCCTCATGTTATGTTTTAGTAGAATCCTGTGACTAGAAATCAGAGATTTACTTGTTCTAAGAGGAAATCCTGGAGGCTGAGTGAGATTTCTGCACTCAGCAGGTAGGAAAAAAGTGAAGTGGCATGTGCAGAGGAAACAACCTTGCCAGAATGGGGAGTGATACTAAATGGAACATAAGTCTTCAAAGATAACTATCAAACTTAGTTAAGTTAATTTTTGCAGTGTTAAGTGACTCTTCAGTCTGTATCATCATACACTTTCTTGCTTTTTCCTCAGTATATAGGCATACCCACAACTTTCCGATTCACAGACAATAAATTCTCTTAGGGCATAAGTATTATTATGCTTTAATTCAATTTGAAATTTTTAATTGTTTTTAACTGTTCTTAGCACCTGCCACTGTCACGTCATAACCTCAAACAGCTTCACGTAAAGACTCTGACTTTCAACTATTTGACCAACATATAACTGAGTCTGTGTCCATTCTCAGTACTTAGCAACTACATAGATTCATACTGGGTCTTGGTCAACATCTTTTAAATTAATAAATGCATATCTGCATATATTCAAGCAAGAAATAAAACTTGAGTTTTCAATGTTGTTGAGAACTATCTGAATTTCAACTTCTCTAACTTCTAAGAATTTCTTAGTGTTGGACACTGTGGCAAGAGGTCTTAAAGATCAGATGTGGAATGCTGCAGGAATTTCACTTTCTGGCACACATCATAAATACTATGCTCAAGAGTCAAAAGAAATCCATATTTCATATTGTACAGAATAACTTAAAATGTCAATTTCTTTATTTTTCAAGTATAAACTATTTTACCTAAGTAAAGATAAGGTTAAATGTGTGTAGTTTGAAAGTATAGCAAATTTCTAAATTATCACTTCAGTAGAAATAAATTAGATTATAAGTACATTCCAGCCCTGCACAATTAAAGAACAGCACTCTTTGCTGAGCCCTGCTTTTTTTCACTCACTGGTGTTTCTCCAGAGAGCTTCTAGCTCAGCTAGCTTAGCGCTCAGTAAATTTTAATGGGTGAATGCACAAACTGCAACTTGGTGCTGGTGTTACTAAAGAAAACCTAAAGGTTGATAAGAAAGATTTCTGTATAGGGAGTCGCAGTGGATTAAGCACACATGGCACAAAGCATAAGGACCTGTGTAAGGAATCCCGGTTCCAGGCCCCGGCGCCCCATCTGCAGGGGAAGTTGCTTCACAAGTGGTGAAGCAGGTCTACAGGTGTCTGTCTTTCTCTCCCCTTCTCTGTCTTCCCCTCCTCTCTTGATTTCTCTCTGTCCTATCTAACAATGACGACAGAAACAACAATAATTACAACAACAAAACAAGGGCAACAAAAGGGAAAATAAATAATAATAAAATTAAAAAAGGAAAGTCTTCTTCAAAATTTAGATAACATGTTATTTGTGAGGAGTTTGTATTTCTAGACCTATCTGTATCTTCTAGAAGTCCTCTTTACAGAAACACCATCTACAGGGAAGTTATTGAGAGAATAGAACTCTCATACATTGCTGGTTAGGATGTAAATTGGGCCAATCCCTATAGAAAATAGTCTGGAGACTCATCAAAACATTAAAAATAGGCTTACCATATGACCTAGAACTTCCTCTCTAGGGATATATTCAAAGGAAACAAAGATAGCTACCTGAAAAGAACTATGTAAATATATGTTGCTACCAGCACAATTTGTTACAACCCTAAATTGAGTAATTTTTATATACTAAGAAAACACAAGTGGGGCTGGGTGGTAGCACAGTGGGCAAAGCGAACATGGTGCCAACTACAAGGAAGGATCCCATTTCAAGCACAGCCTCCCCACCTGCAGAGGTGGGGATCGCTTCAAAGGTGGTAAAGCAGTTCTGTAGGTGTCTTTCTATCTCCCTCTCTGTCTTCCCCTCCTCTCTTGATTTCTTTCTGTCCTATCCAAGAGCAATAGCAACAATAACAACAAGGGCAACAAAATTGGAAAAATGGCCTCCAGGTGCAGTAGATTGGTGGTGCAGGCACCGAGCCCCAGCAATAACCATGGAGCAAAGAGTGAAAAAAAAAAAGAAAAGAAAAAAAGAAACACAATGAGCAAGAAATTTCAAAATTCACTAAGCTGTAAACAATTTTCTTTTTAATAACAGAATCTTTATGAGATATTGAATCACTCAGCAAAATAATAATTGTACCATAATACCTATTTCTAAGAACACTTTCCTTTATTAATTCAATATAAGTAAAAAGCAGGGGGCAAACAATTTAAACCTCTAATTAGTCACTTTCAAAAATGTAGTTAATTAAAATATTTTGTTGTTATATATGATCTTTATGTTACAAGATAAAACTGGACTCTCCTACAACTTAATCAGATGAATATACAATGTAACCTTCCATCTGGTAAATCAATTTAAGAGACATAATTGTACCCCACTATAACTCAATAAGACACTGAGGAAAACCATTGAAATGCTATTTCCTTTTCTTTAGAAGAGAATTATGTACAATTTCAGCATGCTTTGCATTTCTAAAAGTTAAAGTCAACAGGGAGGTATCACTCTCCTTTACATGAGTTTCCCATGAGAAAATCAACAGCAAAGTATAAAGCCTGTGCTGTTATTCATGAAACACTCCATAATACTAACTTGGCTTTTACCAGAACATACTATTTGGCAGCTAAAACCTTTAATTAGAGTTGTGGTTTGAACAGATTTTCACTGAATTTATGTTCTAAAGGAGCTCAAAGAACAACCTTGTTTTCCTAACCAGTTTATTCTATTTCAGGTGGCTTAATGTTGTACTGAGCTAGGGTTAGAAAAAAAAAAAAAAGGAAAGGAAATGTTGCTGTGAATCTCATTTTGTTGGCTTTAATTGTGATTAAACATTTCTGAGTAAGTACCAATACCAACTAGAAAAAAAAAATCAAACACTTAAAAAACACATAACGAACACTTGCTCTATACAATTTTGTATATTAAGTATAATGGGAAAAATACTTCTGAAAAGATGACTCTTAGATTGAGAGCGAGAGCGCGAGAAGGGGGGGGAGATCTGGTAAAAGAAAAACTGTTGATGGAACAGACATAAGAAGTAAATGATGAAGCCAAAATTGAACCCAACAGTCAAATATTTACGTTTGAGGGAGAAGTTTTACAGAATTGAGGAAATTAGGAGAAAGAAAAATCTTGAGGTTGAGGACAGAGAATCAACTTTTAAATCTGGTAAATTCAATATGACTGCAGAGCATCTCTAAGTATCATCCACAAGTCTACTGAAAATTAGAGATGTAGATTTAGAGCCCAAATGAAAGAATATAAAGAAAATAAAAATGAAGGTAGCTCTGATTAACCTTTTCATAGTATGAATGAGAAAACTGATTTAAACTTTATGATAACAGATACCTACTTATTAGAATGAATAATGACTAGGATTAAAGCCATTTAGATAGTGATAATAAGGAAAACACAAGAAAGCTAAAACACTGGAACAATACACAGAAAAGAGACTATTCAACTTTAGAAATCCCATTATTTCATGGACCATATCTGTAAAGGATATTAGAATAAAAAGAGGATGAATCAGATAAATGGAAATGTAACTAAAAAGTAAAACACTATTAGGTTCTAATTGGTTCATGGTATCAAAATTCAATAAAAAAAATATGAAGAGAAAGAAAACCTGAGAAAAAGTAAAATCTTAATTTAGAAGGAGAAAAATGAAATAGATGGTATGCATTTCAGTATCTTAACTAATTTGAAATAGATGATCAACAAATGTTAATGTGGAGATTTAAATAAAGAAGATAAAAAAAACTATAACAATCTAAGCCAATTTAAATAAAACTTTCTTTTTAATTCATCTTTTCAATTGCAGGATTGATTTTTGAGTGTTTAAATATAAAAATAATATTCTAATTGGAAAATTTGAAGATACTTGTGCTAGGCAAATACTTGAGCAAAGTTTCTTAGAAACAATTTCTGAATCCCCTAAAAGTAAAGATGGTCTCTTAAAAGGTTCTGGCTTATTCAGAATGACCACAAATTCTGAGCCAGACTAAGTGCTAAATACATTTCCTCTCCTTTCCCTCTACCCTCAGCAAAACTGAAAGGGACAACTTTGAAAACTATCCCTTTCTACATGAAGCAATAAATTAAAAGACTACCAGTGAAACTCTAAGAATAATCAAAAACTTGGGAATTTATCCATCAATATTTTTAGCTATCTGCAGCCTTCATTTTGAGACACAGCAAAAAGTATATTTAAAGTTAGAGGATGTCACACTAATCACCATTCTCAATCTCTGAACTACTCAGTACTTACAACTTTCACTTCCCTTCTAAGAATAGTAAAAAAATTTGGACTGTACTTTCTCCTCCCTCTGCCTGTTTCCTCTCCTCTCCTATCTTCTCCCTTTCCTTTTTCTTCCTCTGCCCCCATTTATTTCCCCTCCACCCCCAGGTTATCCCTGAAGCTCCATACTATGAAAAATGACTATACCACTCCTGGACAACATCCCACCCCTTTTCTTTTACTTTCTTTCTTAATATATATATATATATATATATATATATATATATATATATATATATATTTAATTTTTATTCATTAGAGATATCACTTGGGCTAGGTGCCTACAGAACAAATCCACAACTCCTAGTGACTTTTTTTTTCTTTTTGTTGATAGAGACAGAAAGAAATTGTGAGGGGTCGGGGGACAGGAAATAGAACAACTGCGGGAGACACAGAAGCAGAGTGGAATAAATAACACAGCACCAAAGCTTTACCCCACCCAGTGTGGTGGAAGTAGGGCTTGAATCTGGGTCACATGCTTAGCATATTATTATTTACCTGTCAACATAATAGTGGACATTCATAGCTGATATTAAAAAAAATAAAATTTATTATATTAATGTCCACATAGAAATTACAAATTTTTGTGTCATCTATCTACACAGTTTTTCTAGGATTAGTGTGGATGTCTTTGTAATTAAAAAAAAAACTCCATTAAAATATTTATTATGGAAATTCAAATATACTAGCAAGCAAAATCTTTACATAGGCTAAAAAAACTACTTTAGGGAGTTGGGCGGTGGCGCAGCAGGTTAAGCACACCTGGTACAAAGCGCAAGGACCCCCTTAAAGATGCAGGTTTGAGTCCCCCCCCACCCCCCGGCTTCCCACTTACAGGGGAGTTGCTTCACAAGCAGTGAAGTAGGTCTGCAGATGTCTGTCTCTCTCTCCCTCTCTGTCTTCCTGCCCCTCTCCATTTCTCTCTGTCCTATCCAACAACAACAACATCAATAACCACAACAATGTTAAACAACAAGGGCAACAAAAGGAAAAATAGATTAAAAAAAAGAAATTTTAAAAAACTACTTTAACTTAATATCTGACATTTCAACAGTCAAAACAGAAGAAAAATGTAAGGCAAAAAAAAATCTGTAGCTATATAGCAACTATAAATGATCTCATATACTAGTGGGACCTAATAAAGCAGAGAAGGGGAGGGAGAGCACAAAGTGAAACATGGACAGGATGTGGTAAATTGTACCAAAGCAAAGGACTCTATGGATGTAAGAGGAGGCAGTATAGAAAAAAAAATGCTGGGGTGCCTATTATATAATGAAATTATATGTATATGTCAATGATTGTAGAAGCATTATCATAGCAATATATCCAAAGGGAAACTATTTGCATGATTATATGTGTAATAGTAGTACAAACTACTAAATGTACCTTTAAGTATTTTAATTGTTTTTAACTATTTTAAATGAATATTATAATAAATTAAAAAATAAAATATCTTCTATGTGGGTTATTTAAACATATAACTAAAGTAATTCTATAGTTTTCCTGTATTAACAAAAATTATTAAGTGTCCTAAAGAATGTTCAGTAAAATAGTATTTTCTTATATAAAAGCTGCTGAGTACCATAGTTAGGCACTAATTTTCATTGAAAGTTTTATTACAGAATTATGTCAATATTTAGAGAATTTATTTGGGGGTTTCAACTTAGCATGACAATGATGTTACTTCCGGAACAGTTTTTATTAAAAATCTTTAAATATCTAGATGTAGAAAGAATACAGCAATTTGTGGTTTAAAGTAATTTTCTTTTATAAGAAATTGTCTGTAGTAGTTGGGACTAAAAATGGCACATATTATATGCCATTTTTAAGCTACTTTGAACACTATTCATCACTGATTTAAGTTAAATTATAAACAGAACAGTACAAGCTAAATTGTTATGATCTACAACTTCTATTAGAGTAGATCAACATATCGCTTTAATTTGGACAGAAAAGCCCTTTTCGATAATACTAGATACTACTTATTTGTATATAAGAATAACAGGTGAAATGCCAGATTCTGAAGTAAAGTTTTCCTGTCATTGAATTTACTAACATGAATATAATAGCGGATGGAAATGGATAGCCTCTTTTGTCTATAAATCCTATGAAACAAGATTGTTCACTAGTCTATAAAGCTAGTAAGAAAAATTAAACGTGTTTCAATGTGTACAATATATATATACATATATATATATGTATGTATGTATATAACTTTAAAAAGTGTCTAAGTGGGAGTCAGGCAGTAGCACAACGGGTTAAGTGCAGGTGGCGCAAAGGGCAAGGACCTGCAGTACCAGCCCCTGGCTCCCCACCTGCAGGGGAGTCACTTCACAGGTGGTGAAGCAGGTCTGCAGGTGTCTATCTTTCTCTCCCCCTCTCTGTCTTCCCCTCCTCTCTCCATTTCTCTCTGTCCTATCCAACAATGACGACATCAATAACAACAACAATAATAACTATGACGATAAAACAGCAAGGGAAAAAAAGGGAAATAATAAATAAATATTAAAAAAACTTTTTTAAAAAGTGTCTAAGCTAGGTATTAACATTAATTTTCTCAAAATTATTTTTCAGTAAGTCATTTGAATGTATTTTTTTTTTTTTTTGCCACTAGGGTTATTGCTGGGCCTTGGTGTCTGCACAACTCCACCATTCCTAAGTCTTTTTTTTTTTTTTAACCTTTCAATAGAAAATGAAGGAGGGAGGGAGGGAGGGAGGGAGAGAGGGGGGGGAGAGGGAGAGGGAGAGAAGGAGGAGGAGGAGGAGGAGGAGGAGGAAGAATAGATTGAGGGTGAAGGTAGAGAGCAGGAGGGAGAAGGTAGAGTGCCAGGAGGAGGGAAGGAAGGAGAGGGAGAAAAGGAAAGAGAGAGGGAAATGGAGAGAAGAGTTACCTACAGCAAGACTCCACTGCTCATGAAATCCCCACCACCACTACCCACTGCCTGACAGTGCTGACCAGGGACTTGAATCCAGACCCTCTTGCATGGTAACCTATGCTTTCTATCAGGTGAGCTTCTGCCTGGCCTAAAGTAGATTTAATTATCATTCCTGCCAGTAATGGTTTCAAAATCTACAGATTACCCATTTACTCAAAGCAAGATAATTTGCTGCAATTGTGTTTCTGTATGTTTTACTGCTTTGTAACACAATGCTTTAGCAGGTAAACACCACTGTTATGCAGCTGGTCACAATGTTCCTCTTAACATTCCATTTAGTCCCAAAACACGATTTATATCACAAGGCTTTCAATGCATTTCTCTGGAAAGCATTTTGTAAACCTTGAATGAGCAGCCTCATTTAAAAAATAAGAGATGAACCTATTATGTTGTTACCGTCACTTACAAAAATAAAAAATAAGTAAAATATAAGGAAGAAAGTATTATGAAGGAGTCAGGCAGTAGCACATCTGGTTAAGTGCAAGTGGTGCAAAGTCCAAGGACTGGTGTAGGAATTCTGGTTTGAGCCCTCAGCTCCCTGCCTGCAGAGGAGTCCCTTCACAGGAGGTGAAGCAGGCATGCAGATGTTTATCTTTCTCTCACCATTTCTGTTTTTCTCTCCTCTCTCCATTTCTCTCTGTCCTATTCATCAATAACAACAACAATAATAACCACAACAATAAAACAACAAGGGAAACAAATGGGAATAAATAAGTAAATATTAAAAAGTATTATGAATGATAAGGATATTTTGAATTTTGTTCTAAATTGTATTGTTGTACAGGGCACCAACAGTCTGAAAGATACTGATGAACCATTACATAAAAGCACTGTGATTAAAAAAATGAAACAAACAAACAAAAAAAACAACAACTGGAGGCTGGACAGTAGCACACGCAATTAAGCGCACATAATGTGAATCTCAAGGGACCAGAATAAAGTTTGAGTTCAAGCCTCCACTCCCTACCTGCAGGGGGGTTGCTTCACAAATAGTGGAGCAAGTCACAGATGTCTATCTTTCTCTTTCCCTGTCTTCCCCTCTTCTCTCTCTCCTATCCAACAATAACAACAGCAGCAACAACAACAAAAACAATGGGAAACAAAATGGCTGACAGCCATAGTGGATTTGTAGTGCAGGCACTGAACCCCAGGGATAAACCTGGCAAAACAGGGAGGTGATAGGACCAGCCTAAGAATCTCAGTTCGAACCCAGTCCCCCTCCCCACCTGCTAGGAAATGGCTTCACAGGTGGTGAAGCAGCTCTGCAGGTGTCTATCTTTCTCTCCCCCTCTCTATCTCCCCCCCATTTCTCTCTGTTCTATCCAACAACAACATCAATAATAACTGCAAAAATAAAACAAGAACAACAAAAGGGAATAAATAAATATAAAAAATTAAAAACCTGGCAAAACAAACAAACAGATAAAAAAAATACCTCATATCCCATTGTTGAGTTCACAAGGATAAAACACATTTCCAAACACTGAGTAGATCAAAGGAATTTACATGGGACTAGCACAGATACCAAGGGTAAATTAAAAAAAACCAAAAACGGAGCTTTAAAATATTTAATCAAAACCACAGTACAGATAGAGGATTTGAACAATTTTATTAAAATTGTAGGTGACTCTTGAAGAGTAAGTAGGCAAAAGTGAACTTAGGGAAGGCCCATGCAATGTGTCAAAAGGCACACAAACTTTTATCTATTTATTTACTTATTTATTGATCCTCACTGGGACTTCACCATTCCAGGCTGACTTTTTCAGATAGACAGCACAGAGACAGAGAGACAGAGAAGACACCACAGCACCAAAGCTTTTCTCAGCAGTAGGCTGGACTTGAACCTAGTCAGGGCACTCATGTGGTATGAGCGTTAGGCTGTATCTGTGCAGTCTTATATAATAGTAACTAGCTCATAGGCATATTTAAATTAAATAATTTTTTTTAATTTAGCTAAAAATGAATCTCAGGCAATCTACCTACATTTTGTGTTTTATTTCAACTAGCAATGTTGTCATTGAATTGAAAAGTGCTTATAATCAATAGATATTTTTCTATCACCATAAAGTTTATTTTGGGTAGTACCAGCATATATTACTTTTGAAGAACCACATATGTACAGCTGTAGTAAGTTAATAAATTCTTCAAAGTTTCTTCTGTGTTACCTGCTTTGAAATATACATAATAAAATTAAAATAGATAATTCCAATTTAAAAGTAGAAAGCTTATAACTAAAAACAATATTTTCTCAAGGCTTTGCCTGCATTCCTTGATGGTATTAATTTCATTGAAAAAAATGTTTGCAATCTGGAAATATGAAAACATTCTTTACAAGTTAAGTGGTTCAAATGCTAAATTACATCAATCTTTTTTCCAACCTATCAAAATCATGCACTTCATTACAAAGACTGAGGTCCTTGCTGACAAAAATCTAGAGTCACTCACTGATGTCTATGGACACTGCCACTGGCTTAACATGAAGTGTGGTTTCTCAGATAAGAAATGAAGATATTATAAGCATCTATTTCAAGAATATTTTATCATCAAATTAGGAAAAAGATAGAAGAACATGTGAAATATGATATCTCATAACTGATACCTGATCATCATACTTATTAGGAAAAAAATCACAATGATATGGTAACATTTATAAGAAAAGTATAAGAGTAAAGGTTGAAGATGAAAGAATTTGAAATGCACGCACACACAAACACACACACGGTACAGTAACAATGAATGAATCATTACAAAATCCAACATAAAAATAGAAAGCTAAAAATAAATATCAAAAAGTAAATAAATATAGACAATTTGAGGTATGTAAGCTTAGACCACTTGATAAGAAAAAAACTAAATGTCATGTATTGTGTACTTATTTAAATACAAAGAAGGTCTTTAGACAGATGATTTCTACAGATTTATTTTGCCATACATAAAGAATACTTTCAAATTAAGTTAGTGACAGGCTGAAAACCTTAAAGAAATTTCAAATATACCACTTATTTTATATCATCTTTTAATTTATTCATTAGATATGAGAGTATATTTACATGAACTATTCCCCCAGCTCATTTTAATGCTGTGAATATTACAAATTAGGAGTAATTTTCAATCATCCCCATGATTATACAACAGATGGTTAAGTGCTTTTAAAATCTTAATTAATATTTTTTGCCAATTTCTCATTCCAGCATTATCTAAAATGTCCTGTTTCTAATTAGATGTTTTATGGGGAGTGAAAATATGCTATGAGACTAGCTAGTTAATAATTACAATGAATTTGACATACAATTCTACAAAAGCACTGCTAATTTTTTTATTTATTCATATCTCAAATCAAAATTTACTTATTCTTAATGAAACACAATGCCACTGTGCTCTTTTTCATTTGTAAGAAATCACAGAACTCATTGGTCCATATCATTAACTGAACGGAGAAACTGGAAACACATTATCATGAAGTACTATGTTAAAAGTCACTTACTAGAGACAGGATGAAAAACAAACTCAAACCTCCTTTTGCTATTTTAATTCTTTTCCAATCATACAATGTGAAAATTACTAAGAAGTCTTCTAAAAATGTTAAGGAACTCTTCTCAGAAGTTTCATTTCATTTTAATAAGTGAGAGACACAGAGAAAAAGAGACAAATGACAATGACATGAGAGACCAGAATGCTCTGGATTATGGTGGTGCCAGGGACTGACTGAGTTTAGGACCTCTAAGACTTTCAGACATGAAATTCTGGTGGTGAACAATACTAATGTGCATTCTCCATAGATCCTTACTAACAATTATTAGTTTCACTAATGCCATGGTATTATTCACAAAGAAACGGTGCTGCTAATGTGTTCAGAGATTGCTACACATACAGTGCTGGGTACTTCAGTGCACTATATTATTTACAATAGTCCTTCAAGACAAGTAATTTCATATTTGACCTCAGATAAAGGTGACATGGTTCTGAAACAGCCCATGGTTACACAACTCTAAGTGGGAGTTAAATCATGTTGGAATTCTCAGCCAGGTCTGTGAACTTAAAGACTATTTTCCATGCTTTGTCTTTCTAGATTATATATTTACATATAACTTCCGTGCTCAAGCAGATGACTGGGTTATGTTTTCAGAATTCTGTAAAGTTGGCTAACTCTCACCTACTTGATAGTGCTATTGACTTCTATTAGTAATCATGCATACTGCATATACAATCTATGAGACAAGGCTTCTCACTTATTGAACTATAAACCCAACCTATTATGTTTTTTGATTCTAACCTATACTTCTGAATTAAATACTTTGAAGTATTAATACCTTTTATGATTTTATTTGTATTTATTATTTTGTATTATATTTTGTATTATTTAATACAAATTGCATATTATACATTATAAGATTTACCACAAGGATTCTTACCAATGTAAATAATATAGTTTTGGTCCAACTGGTGGCACATTTGGTTAAGTGTACATGTTACCATGCACAAGGATCCAGGTTCAATCCTCTGGTTCTTACCTGCAGGAGGGAAGCTTCACAAGTGGTAAAGCAATGCTACAGGCATCTCTCTCCTTATTACATCTCAGTTTCTCACTGTATACTTCCAATAAATGAATTAATAAATATTTTAAAGTTTTCCCTTTGCTATTTTTTAACTTTATTTTATTTGATAGGATATGATCTAGTCCAATATTTTATCAAAATTATTTTCAATGTAGAGGAAAAATACCAATAGAATGTATTTTCTTCTTCCTTTCCTTTTCCTTTTATTTTTGTTTCCAGTATCAGAGTCTCATACATGGATGATTCCATTGTTCCCAGAACAATTTTTTAATCGTTTTCTTTGGGATGAAGACAACAGATTAAGATAGAGAAAAGAGGTAGAGAGACACCACACGTTCCCCTGGTAACTTGACACTCCCATATGGGAACACAAAGTGCTCCCCTGAAACCAGAGCAAGCAGAAAAGAAGGGGAAGTATATAAAATAGACAGATATATAGATATAGATGTTGATATATATAGACAGATAGATTATATATAGTAAGTGCAATCATTAGAACTATATTAGATTATATTATATAATCTAATTAGACTAGATATAGTAAGTGCAATGATTAGAACAACTGCAAAGATGATAGATATGAATCTATCTTTACTAATAACCACTTTGATATTTTATGGTTTATTCATTTACTTTCAGGAGGAAGGGAGAAGGAGAGTCTCAACTCTGGCATATGGGTGTGCCAAGCATGGAACCTACGACTTTTCTCAGCTCAGGCATACAGGTTTGGTGATCTTCTATTCTTTGATCTCTCAGGCTTTTAATAACCACTTTATATACAAATAGGCTAACGCAGCAGAGTAAAAGTCTGTCACCATGGAACTACTAAAATAGCTCATTCAGATAGTGCACTGCTTTGCCCAGTGTGCAAACTTGTTTTGAATCTGGCCTCAATCACTTTGAAGAAAGCTTTGGTGATGTGATCTCTTTCACTTTCTCTGTCTCTGTCCCTAACTGAAAAAGATATCCCAGAATGGTGAAGTCTTTATAAGAATTTACTTTAAAATTGTACAATGTTTTTTTTTAGGTTGTTATAATAATAAAAAAAAAAACCCTGTATATTGCATTATCTTGTGTGAAGCTTAAAGGAATCAAGTTAAGTGAGATAAGCCAAAAGAGAGAATGAATACCAGATGACCTCACTTACTGGTGGAACTTAAAAAACAAAGACAGAGGGAGTCGGGCAGTAGTACAATGAATTAAGCGCACATGATGCAAAGCACAAGGACCAGCAAAAGGATCCCGGTTCGAGCCCCTTGTTCCCCACCTGCAGGGGAGTCACTTCACAAGCGGTGAAGCAGGTCTGCAGTTGTCTGTCTTTCTCTCCTCCTTTCTGTCTTCCCCTCCTCTCTCCATTTCTCTCTGTCCTATCTAACAACGACAACACCAATAACAACAACAATAATAACTACAACAACAATGAAAAACAAGGGCAACAAAAGGGAAAATAAAAAATAAATAGGAACAGAAAGGGAAAACACAAAGTAAAACTTGGACTGAGTGTTGTGTACTGCACCAAAGCAGGAGACTCTAGGGAGAGGGAGGAATGAAGGGGCTTGAAGGTCCTCTGGGTCCTGGTACATGCTGGTGGAAAAGGGCAAATGTTGGGGTGAGAGTGTTTTGCAGACAACTATCATGGGGTGATGAGAAGTTGTACTCATATGCTAACAATTACACTGTAATACACCAACATCCCACCAATAAAGTTTAAAAAAAAAACAACAAGAAAAAATCAAACCATTGTACTGCAATGGCCTAAATCCTCTCCACCTTCCACCTTAACCACCCCCCCACATACACACAAAGAAACTCAAAGTCTCAAGAACTGGTACATAAATGAAGCTCTAAGAACTGTGGTACAATGCTGGTATCTATCAAATATATTATAGTTACTTTGCAAGACAGGCAATTTCACTTTGGAAGACAGTTTGCTTTATACAAAACTAAATAATCTTGAGGTAAGACCCAGCTAGCCTAACACCTAGTTATTTACCCAACTGAGTAAATACATGGTAACATTCATGCTCTACTGGGTGCATCACCACTCAGCTCCCATTATACTTAGTTTAAAATGAAAACGCCTATCACTCTTCAGCATATTTACTTTATCAATTACGGTGGTAGAATACTACATATTAAAGGAGTTCCAACAAATTTAAGTCCGTTTTTATCAGGTGAAATAAGAAGAACTCAATTTTTTATCAGCTGGGAAAATAAAGGTAAAATAAGCACTTTGTCATAGGTATGATCCAAGTGCACAATTACATTATTTAATTAAATCCTCAAAGTTACTGTAATAACTACGCCCATTTGATAGACAAAGTAATCTTGGCCTAAAGAAGTTAAGTAAATCACCTTCAGTAGCACTCATGACTCAGTTTTCCAATTCATAGGTCAATTCAACAGTCTGCATCACAATAATTCATTGCTTCAAATTCTTAGAAAAATGCTGTAAAATGTATCATTAAGAAACGCAATGTTTCCCACCTCAACATGCTTCACCTCAGACTGTGTCCAGAGACTTCACGTGTGGAATGACAATCCTTCAGCTTCATTACTCGGGTGAGACCTTTCCTTTTATAGTACACCCTAATTTCATCTCAGGTGGTTCACTTTCTAACAAAGTCCCAAAACCTAGATATACACCAGTTTCTCTGAGAGAGAGCTTATGTTCACACGTATCCATAAACTACTGCAAAATATATACCTGAAAGCTATATAACACTTCCTCTCCACTATTCCAAGCTTTGGGTCCATGATTGCTCAACAATTTGTTTGGCTTTGTATGTTAACTCTCTTTTCAATCACCAGGTTCCAGATGCCATCAGGATGCTGGCCAGGCTTCCCTGGATTGAAGACCCCACCAATATGTCCTGGAGCTCCGCTTCCCCAGAGACACACCCTACTAGGGAAAGAGAGATGCAGACTGGGAGTATGAACCGACCAGTCAATGCCCATGTTCAGCAGGGAAGCAATTACAGAAGCCAGACCTTCTACCTTCTGCAACCCTCAATGACCCTGGGTCCATGCTCCCAGAGGGATAGAGAATGGGAAAGCTATCAGGGGAGGGGGTGGGATATGGAGATTGGGTGGTGGGAACTGTGTGGAGTTGTACCCCTCCTACCCTATGGTTTTGTTAATTAATCCTTTTTTAAATAAAAAAAAATTTTTAAAAAGAGCCTATTTTGATCATTTTAAGCAAGAATACTCATAGGTAGAACAATCAGACTAATGTTGACTCATAGATATGTTCATATTTTTGTGAATCTGGGATAAAAGATTTGTTGAATATTTTTTATAAATCCAAGTGCTGCCTTCTTCCAGAAACATGTATGTGGATATCCACGTGTGTACACATGCCTGTGTTTCTGTATTATGAGGACACATAACTAGAGATTGAGTATAAGAAGGATTTTTAAATATTAAAACAAATCTCTCTGTATTAATTCTGGATTATAGCAATTTAAATAGGCCACCAAGGTACTACAGCACTACTTCTGATTGTCATATAAGCAAAATATATAGAGTTATATGCCTCATCTCTGCCATCTTTCCAATTTACTCAGTGTGGAAAACGACACTGGCTTTCCAAACTGTATATTTGGAACCATTCCATTTTTTAGTTTTATTCTAGAGTTAGAGTTGCTGCCATTAAAATGAATATTTCAATGGGGCTGGAACAGTCCTAATAGACCAAGCCAAAGCTTTATATGGTGTGTGCACTTTAAGAGGTTAATCTAGCCAACCAGTTCACTTTGTTCAAAAGTATTAAGTGGAAAGATTGTAATATTCAAAGAAAGGCAAAGTTCACTGGGTAAGACCCCAATAACATAATGGAGCATAAAACCTTTAGATTTTTTTTACTACCACATTTTATGAAACATATGCACACAAGTCCCTGGAATAGAACCAATTCAATGGGTTAGCAGGTCAGTTCAAAGTTACCACATATGCAGTATCTTTGTGAGAAATACGTAGTATTTGAAAAGTGCCTAGACACAGAAGCTTCCTTTTCCCATTTTAGTTTATTATCCATCCAGCAATTTTCTAGATTACGAGAGAAAAAGTCACCTAATATGCCATGATAGAATTTGCTGCCAAAATATAAAATTCAGAAAAATATTCCAAATTTTAATATCAACAGATTCTTGTGTGTGAAAGGGAATCACAGAGGGTAATTTTAAAAGGCAGTGCTCCTTTCAATGTGGGCAATAAGTAAATATAAAAAATAATAACCATTAGTTGATTAAGAACTTCATAACCATGAGCACCATTGAGATTCACTACCATGAAAGGAGCAAAAGATTCTCAATTGCTACACTTGGATATAAAGTAAATTACGAATGGGCCTAGTGAGAGCCAACTATTTATTTTATTCTGAAGTTTCCAAAATGTCCAAATTCTGAAAGCAGCTATGATTATCCTAAGGGGGAGGAAGTAAAGGTTCACTTTGCATGACAAAGGTCAGATTTCTGCAGGCTAATGAGACTTCTGTAGTTGACTGTTCCTAAGTTGCACTGTCTGGCCTGATCTTAAAAGGTCAAGAAAGGTTTCAAATTGTGCTCACTGCTTGCGGGATACCCCTCAGGCCACTTTAATCATGTTAAGGTCATTAGGACTCCTCTAGTTCTATCTTTACTTTCTTAAATCTTGCTAATACATATTGGCAATTTAATACTGACTTAGGATAAAAACATTTTAAGTATTTAGTACTACATGCAGATCAAAAGACAAAATACTCTGATTTAATAACCTATAATCTAAGTTTGAATTCAATGAAATTCATTCAAGTAGATAAAAGAGGGTGACTGATGAAAGCTTGACACTATTATAGCAGTTCTGGAATTTACAATATATGATCACAATTAATACGATGTATTTCCTATAAGATGATTACAGCTTCATTCCAAAATTACTTTAGGCAGTTTTCTCAATCATCACATATTATTAAATACAGTAATATTTCATTGCTTGCCTTTTAGTAACGAATATTGAATCACTAAAATAGTGATTGGAGTGTTGAAGGAAAAAATACTAGCTGACTGTACTTTAATACTATGTCTAAGCTTTTTTCACAATGAATTGGAAATATGCCAAATTGATTATATTTTCAAAAGTTGGAAGAGTTCCACCTACTTGTAATTAATGAATGGAATCATTAAGTATTTTAGATAATATGGAAAACATCTGTATTTAATTCTACCATTTTTTTTTCAAAATTGGCAATGGGAATAGATTTAAGGAATATTTTGAAGCCCTATTAAGATATGATGATTTTAATGCTTATTCAAGAACTTTAATGGTGTAATGCTTGAAAATGTTCGTTTTTACATATCAACAGTCTGATACTTCAGAAATTGAGATTTTTCACTAAAAAAGGAAGAAAGTTAAAATACTGGGCAAACACAGAAAGTAAACTACTAGAAATGAAAAGAGCTCTACCTATACACAATAAACAGACATGTGAACTGTCTTTCATATTATTACAGACTTGAATAAAATTTGCTAACATACTCTGAGCAAGATTTCTTAGTTCTGTTATAGATTTAGAAATTCTACAAGAATAAATTAACAGATTGTTATTCATTCTTCACAGAGAAAAAAGCCAAAGCTGTTCTCATGGAAACAGTGGGACACAAAAAAATGGGTTTTCAGTACTTGTCCTCAAGTATTGAAAAAGATCAAGTTTTCTTTTTGGATTCTTACGGGTTCCAAATGCCACTTCTTTTCAAAGTCACTGTCAGTTCTCCAGTCAGTTTTCAATCTCCCGGTGGTTAGAATATATTCAAAGGCCATGTGCTCAGCAGGGTAGAAGTCTTTCTCCATGAATGTCACTATATCACTCATCAGTAACCCCCTGCCATACGAAGACTTGTGTTTTCTTTTCTTTTAGTGACTCCTTAGGCTCTTGAATGCCAGTCACTGCCCTAAGACCCAGGGCAATATTCACATAATCTCTGTCAATAGTTTCTGCACATGCCATTGGTGGAACTAAATGTCAAGGTTGCAGATCAAAGTGCCCACATATTAAACCTCATGTCCTAGATGGATCTATTTTCATAAACTATACTCCAGATTTCAGAAATATGTGGAGGCTCACTCACTGTTTGTTCCTTTTATCTCAGAGAAGTTTGTTCATATGGAAGGCAATCTGATTTGTAGATAGAAGTGTGAAATTCTGATGCAGTGCATATAACTCATTTACAAAAGTTTTTGGGATATTAAAATAAAGACATGGATTGTTTCATCTTTCTAGTGTTTTAAAAAAAGCCGGGTTGTATATTAAAAAGTCTATTATTCATTACTGATTGTGTTTTTATATCTTCATCAGGTTACATGCAAACTATATGACAGAAAAATTTAAACAATCGTTCTGAAAAGATTTTATAATGTATACCCAGTTTGACTATTAAAATTACTTGGTAAAATGAATATGACTATAATTATTTGGAATAATTTTTACTCTATGTCACATATAAGCTATAGAGCTTTATATTGCTTCAAATACACTTAAGCAAATGATAATGAACCCACTTTCAGTATCTTTTAAGCTTAATTGTAGATATAATTCCACCAATAAAGTAAAAGAAAAGCAAACAAAGAATATAAATATGAAGTAGGGAATTGGCAGGAAGGACTCCCATATTTAAATAAATCATCTCAGTTACTGTATACTATAATGTTGGTCACCTGAAATTGTTGTTTTATTTGTAATAAGAATATGTTATTTCATGGTATGTGAAAATGTACTTGCAAATGAATTATGCTATTTCAGAGTGAACTTCAATAAAGTTATCAAATACAAAAAAAAAAAATAACTCGATCATTTGTTTTGTTATTGCTGAGGCTTTTCTGCTTCAGGCCAACGTTTTTCAGATAAAAAGTGAGTGAAGCAGTGAGAGGGAAGGAAAAATGCCATAGTATTGCAGCTTCCTCTAATGAGACGGGAGCTGGGCTCAAACCTGTGTTGTTCCCATAGCAAGCCATGTGTTCTCTATAGATGAGCTACCTTGCAGGCCCTATTTAATTATTAATGAGAGAATCAGGGAATCATTCTGGCATATGCTATACCCAGGATCAAATTTAGGACATTGTGCTTGCAACTTTGTGTAGTTTACTGTAACTTTGTTCCTGAATTGTAGGTACATTATTTTTTTTTAATTTACAGCCTCTCCAAAGAACCATATTTGAAAAATACAAGATTTAGAATACTGTATATAAATACTGTATACATAATTAACATATATGACTAAAGTTAAATGTACCTATAGATTTAAGAGCATTTAATATTTTAAATATGTGGATTTCAGAGGGTTTAAAGTAAGATGACAAAACAAGTACAGGCCTTAGTGCCACAGCTCTTTTTACCAAGCTCCAAACAGAATCCTCCTTGTCTCAGGTACCCTAAAAAAACCCTTAAATATACATCCTATTAAAAAATGTAAAACTTCTCTCTGAGCTCTCCTATAAGTGACATTAGGCAAGTTACTTACACAGACGGTTGTCTTGGTCCTTTCTATTTTCACCACTTAATTAAAATGTAATATTGTCAAAATGTAGGAGGAGAAGCAAGGAAGCTACTTCTGTTGTTGAAGTAAGTGGGGGAATAGGATGTCTGATTGATGGGAAAATTTATGTAAGTCCTTAATCATGGAGAAGATTTAAACTTTCTGAAAAAAAAAATCAAATTTCTATTTTCCTCAATCCCATTCTTTATTGCAAATAAGGAAAAGAAAAAAAAAAGGTTGTCCAAATTCCAAATACGAAGTATTCTGATTCTATACAGAATCAACCAATGTCAAAATAGATGTGTGAACACCCATGTGCATATGTGACCATTCACATCCACACATGGACATACGTGTGTATTAAGGACAAAGGTGAAAAGGGCAGAATAGCTATGGTTTAAATTCTTTAATCATCCTCTAGAGGTCTAGCAAAATGAAACTACATGTATGTTAAAGCAAGTGGAGTTTTATGGTTAAACCGACTTACCAGTTTTTCGAAGCGGGAAATCATCCTTTGCATCTTGTGCTCCTGGTAATGTATACTTGTAAGATGGAGATGTTCCACTCAGGGGCGGAGAGCTTTGATCCAATGACGTGTGGTGGGCAGCCCTACAAAAGAAAAAGGAATGTTTACCATTTACACTGGCGTTTTTACTGCACATTGGTCAGTGGTAATGAGTTGCACATGCTGTACATGTATCTCTGCTCTTTCTTTTCCCACGTGTACAAACCACAGTCTCATTTAGCCAAGTTCACTTTAGCAGTATGTTGTAGAATGATGCAAGATTCTCAGGAATGTTAACAGTGCATTTAATCACCAAGTGAAATAAAAGAAAAGTTGGCTTCACTGGAAAAGAGAATTTAGCAAGGTATAAGTTTAGATATCTGAGATGATTGTGCATAATTCCCTAAGCACTGCACCAGTAGATACACCATCATCTAATTCTTTTTTATCAACAATATAGGAACAACAGAGGGAACATTAAACATACAGAGATTAATAGCTAGTAAATTAAAGTTCATGGCTGGTGTTTTTTTTTCCATTTTAATGGATAGGACAGAGAAAAATTGAGAGAGGAGGGAGGGGATAGAGACAGAGAGAGAAAGATAGAGCCCTGCAGACCTGCTTGACCAAAACAGACACTCTTCTGGTGGGGAGTGGGAGCTCTAAACCAGTTGCTCAATCAGGTGTGCCACCCTCAGGCCCCTATGAGCATGGCTTTTCTACGGAAGAGATAGCACTGTGCCAACAGCTTGAGGTCTCCTGAATTCTACAGCAATTCTAAGAAAAAAAGTTATGAGAATAGCCTTCATCAATATGAGACTTATTTAAAAAAAAATACTCTTCATTAATATAGTAAAAAAGAATTGCTTAGCTCAGAACTTGGACTGGAGTTGGTGTATTGTACCAACGTAAAAGACTCTGGGGTGGGGATGAAGGGAGTAGGGTTCAGGTCCCAGAACAAGATGGCAGGGGACCTAGTGGGGGTTGTATTGTTATATAGAAAACTGGGAAATGGGGAGCCAGGTGTTGGCGTACCTGGTTGAGTGCACATGTTACAGTGCGCAAGGACCCAGGTTCGAGCCCCTGGTCCCCACCTGCAGGGGGAAAGCTTCACAAGTGGTGAAGCAGTGCTGCAGGTGTCTCTCTGTCTCTCCCTCTCTGTCACTCCCTTCCCTCTTAATTTCTAACTGTCTCTATCCAGCAAATAAAGATAAAAAAATTTTAAAAATTAAAAAAAGAAAACTGGGAAATGTTATGCATGAACTAATTTTTTTTAAGGTTGACTGTAAAATATTAATTCCCCAATCAAGAAATAAAGAAAAAGAATTGCTTAGCTAGCTAGTAGATATAAATATCAATATTAGATAAGTAAAAGACAATAATTCAAAGTATTATCACCATGGTGAGCATTATTTATTTAAACCATACTTTCTCAAACATTAATTGGTTTAGGATATATTGCCTAGCCATGCATGACCCAAACGATTATTACATTCACGTTCCATAAATTAATGATTCATAGTTGTCTCGATTGGGGCTCTGTTATAACTCAACTCAGTTAACAATAACAACAAGGTATTGCTAAATAACATTTTAAGAGTTGTGTTTAATATACTCAAAGGACAACTGAAAGATTCTCAGCTATCAATCTGTTTGTATATAGTTTCTTCTCACTAATAAGAGTTATTACGCCTTAAAACAGGTTTTAACTTTAGGAGACAATGAATTGCTTATAAATTATTTATGGGATTATAGATAATAGTATATTTATTTATTTAATTCATTTATTTATGCTCCCAGGGTTTCACACCTAACAATTCCACTATTCCCAGGAGACATTTTTTTTTTTTTGCCTCCAGGTTATTGTTGGGGCTTGGAGCAAACCATGAATCCACTGCTCCTGGAAGCTATTTTTTCCCCTTTTGTTGTGGTTATTATTGTTGTTATTGCTATTATTATTGCTATTATTGTTGTTATTGATGTCATTGTTGTTGGATAGGATAGAAAGAAATGGAGAGAGGAGGGGAAGACAGAGATGGGGATTGAGAGTTAGAAACACACCTGTTTTCACTGCTTGTGAAGTGAACCCCTGCAGGTGGGGAGCCAGGGGCTGGAATTAGGACCCTTATGCCTTTCTTGAGCCCTGCACCTTAACCCGCTGCACTACCGCTTGACCTCCAACTCCTTTTGTTTTATTTTACCAGATACAGAGTAAGAGATTCAGAGGAAAAAGACAGAAAGAAGGTAAGAGATACCATAGCACCACTTTACCGCTTGTGAAGCTTTTTCTTTGCATGGTGATCCCATATGGTCTTGAGAGTTTGAACATGGGCATTCTACTGGCTGAGTTAACTCGTGACTGATTTTTTTTTTAATATTCATTTATTTATTTTTTCCTTTTTGTTGCCTTTGTTGTTTTATTATTGTTGCCAATGTCATTGTTGTTGGATAGAACACAGAGAAATGGAAAGAGGAGGGGAAGACAGAGAGGGGGAGAGAAATATAGATACCTGCAGACCAGCTTCACCACTTGTGAAGCAACTCCCCTGCAGGTGGGGAGCCAGGGCTCGAACCGGGATCTTTATGCCCATACTTGTGCTTCGCACGTGCGCTTAACCTACTGCGTACCACCCGACTCCCGTGACTGATATTTCTTTGAGAATATTTTCTGTAGTTGGAAGAAAGTCATCCAGTAGTGTGATATATTTATATTTGCCTTTGTGGGAGGCCCTGAGATTGAGCTCTGTTACCACTTGGAAGCATTATGGATAAATGGTGCTAGGGCATTTCTACTCTCTTACTGTTTCCCTTTCATACTTCTCTTTCTCCTTATCTCTCTCTCAAAAAAATAATAATAAAGACTAAAATATTTGGACCAGTGACTCTGCTTGGTGGTGATGAACATGTGTAAAGCCTTGGGTTTATTTCCAGATACCCCAAAATAATAATAAATAATAATAAAATTAAATATTTTTCAATGTTGATTGAAAATTTTTTAAAGATCAGTATCTCCAATCAATTGACAACTATGCTGGAAATTATATAGAAGAGGGCCAGCTAGTGGCATACCTAGTTGAGCACACTTGTTTTAATGCAAAGGGACCCAGATGCAAATCCCCAGTCTACACCTGCAGAGGAAAGTGAAGGATTGCTTCAGGTCACTTGGTCTCTCTCTCTTTCTCTCTCCCTTTCAGTCACTTCCTTTTTGATTTCTCTCTGTCTCCATCTATATAAATAAATACATAATTAAATAAAATAAAAGGATTAAAAAATTCTGGAACCTATGATTACCTGTATTTCAAATGCAAAGGATAGATACTCATGAAATATAATTGTAAGAACAAAAAGTCTTCAAGCAGACCTGGGACACTTACAAATTCAATATAGCAAAACATCAAGTATTTGCTCACTTATTCCTGATAAGTATAAAAGCTTATAGAAATTCAGCAAATGTGGGAGTCGGGCTGTAGTGCAGCGGGTTAAGCGCAGGTAGCGCAAAGCACAAGGACCGGCATAAGGATCCCGGTTTGAACCCCGGCTCCCCACCTGCAGGGGAGTCGCTTCACAGGCGGTGAAGCAGGTCTGCAGGTGTCTATCTTTCTCTTCCCCATCTCTCTCCATTTCTCTCTGTCCTATCCAACAACGACAACAACAATAATAACTACAACAATAAAACAACAAGGGCAACAAAAGGGAATAAATAAATAAAATAAATATTTTTAAAAAATTAATTCAGCAAATGTATTGATAAATATTCTATAAAAGCAAATGAAACTCATCAGTTCATTATTCAAAGTACTTTGCCTATCAGTTTTTGTCTTGATTTTTAAAAAACTCCACACACAGTATTTTATAAAAATAAAACTCATATATTTCACAATCTATGTTTACTAGACTTGGGGAAACACAGTTGCACAAAACCTGTAATACTTCAGGTCATATGTTGTTCATTTTTGTGTCAAAAGCCACTCTGTTCTCATTTTGCTAAGTTGGAAGACATGAAGTGAACTGAGCAAAGGCAAACTAGTTATTGAAGACTTGGATTTTGCTATGCCCTTTGTTTATCTTCCCTGCTCTTCCTTCCCTTAAAAATAATTGAAAAAAAGTGTTTTATTTTAAAAATAGCTCAGAACTCTCTCTTATGCCAAGCTAAGTAAAATAAAAAATTCAATCTGCCAAATCTTCAGAAATCACTGTAAAGATATCAGATGCACCATCTGAGAACAGAAAAATGCAACAAATTAATTAATTGTTATTCCCACCTAGCATTTGTTATTCATTCACCAAAGGCATGTACTATTTTGCCCTAAAGATGATACCTGCTTTAATTTGTTTCTCTTTCTTTTCTTTCTTCTTCTCTTCTCTTTTCTTTTTTTACCAGAACACTTTTCAGCTCTGGCTTATGGTAGGGATTGAACCTGGGATGTGGGAGCCTCAGGCATGAGAGTCTGTTTGCATAATCATTACACTATCTCCCCAGCTCACCTCTTCAACTTTATGAACCACTGTTCCCCGTTACTTACATATTATGTCATAATAACTTCCAGGCAGTCCTACTAGGCAGGTAATGACCCCTTTTCACAGGGAAGAAAACTTCACTTGTCCATATAGCAGAGAACTAGTGGGTCCCATATTTGTGCCCAGGCTGGCTAAATACACAACCTGTGTTCTCTACCTTGGATATGAAAAGAGCCAAACACTGAACATACGTGTACCAGAGCTTGGGATGGCGGCTCACGGAATGATTTTTTCCATTTGTTGGAGTGTCTTTTGTTGCTGATTTACTCAACAGGAATTCTTGAAGCTTCTGCTTTACTTCTGTACTTGCCACTGCCCCTGAAATACAGGCATACAGAAACAGATGTTGGGGGGGGGGGTTGTTGTTTCCATGCCAGAGTATTTAACAAAATTAAGAAGAAATACCACTGGTTGTAGTACATGAAGTTTTCCTATTTAAAAAAAAACAAACAAGAAATCAGAGTCAAACAATTTTTAGAATAAAGTATTTTCAAAAGACCTTCGATGATTGAATTGATTTTACAAAATGGGGAGTACAAGCATTTATACTGTTTTTCTAAGTTTTAAAATTATGAAAGAACCAAGTACTGTCTTTTGAAAATAAAGAATCTTGGGGAACTATATATAAGTGATTAAACATACTGAAATGATTTTTTTCTGAATTACAACTCAAAATACTTTGAAGTATTAAAAAAAGTAACTTAAAAAAACTATTCTGAGGATTAAACAAATAAAAATTGCTGACAATTCTAGTTCAAGTCATTACATTTTAAACCTTGAAGCATTTTGATTTTTGAACTGACCTCATATAGAGAATTATTTGGATCTGTCTCCCTCTTGTGGATGTTTTTTTTTTCCTTCTTTCTTTCCTTTTTTTTTTTTTTTTAACAAAAGGTTTGCCTTAAAGTTCATAAAGTTTGAATTCTAAGAACTGAAACAGCACAAAACTTTAGCAGTGGGTGCAATGTAGATAATTTCTCTGTGATCATACAATCGTGTAAATCATTATTAATAAGAGCAAAGCAAAACAAAACAAAACAAAAAACTGATACATGACTTGACTTACTAGTACTCAAGGAGGAAGAAGCTAGAGTGTGGAAATATGGAAGTAAATGTATTGTCAATGCAGATGATTTAAGTAGACTGTTCCATTTATAATATTATTTCTGACCAAGATTCAAAACGTAAGAAATTAGTATTTTTATAAATTAATGGTAGGTTTACTTTTTTCAATGCTACACAGACTGAATGAAAAGAGTCAATACATGAATGTCAAGGTTTTGCATGTGGGTTCATAATTTACCCTTTTAATTTGACAGACAATTTTGACAAGGCTAATTACATAAGTTTCCCATCTTCTTTCTGAATGTCAATCAGCTAAAGACGAGAGAAAGAGAGTCCATCTTTTACCCTGGTGTCTCTTACTTTCTCGTCCTCTATCTTTGCCTCTGAGAGGAGGAAGCTGCTGTTCTCTGCGGTGCCTCTCTACTTCCTGTTCTTGCCTCTGCTGCTCCAGTTTCTGCTCCTTTTCTAGAAGTTCTTGTTGCTGTTTTATGGCTAGAAGTTCCTGTTGCAACTTGCGAGAAGAGAAAAACATGAGAGTGTGCAATTTCTTTAGGATTCATAGTCATCACTGACCAAAAAGAAAAAAAAAGTTATAAGATTTTGATAGTTGTTTTCAGTTCAGTTGTTTATTTTGCGTAATTTTTTTTAAATAAATAGTTAGACTTTAAAGACAAGAAACTATTAGAATAGATGGTCTAAATGTTATCACCAAGTACTTTTTTTTTTTTTACCAAGTACTTTTTAGGTAGCTTCATTACATGTGTCAGTCTATCAGAACATTACCAAATTCACTCAGTTCTTCAGTTCCCTTAGTAACTTTTTTTTTTTTTGTACAACTAAAAGCTATCAAACAGAATAAGGCAAGGAACTACCCAGGAGTCTAACTACCAAGTTTTTCATTAAAAATAATGCTGATTAGTTTTCTGGAGAATAGGTTTGAAATTCTATTATAGAATGGTAAGATGTGAGTTAGTCTGCAGGGAGTCTAGTTGGGATAGAATGAATGTTAAAATATTCCAAACCTCAGAGAGAAGGTTTACAATGGATAGATGTAATCTGTATGTCCATAGTAGGCTCCTATCTCAAAAAAAAAAGAAAGAAAAGAAAGAAACTATTTGTTCATCTAGTTAAAATAAACCTTCAGACAAGAAATGCTGATCAAGAAAAAGAAAATTCTACAAAGCTACACTTTGATGCACTATTGTTTGACTCTGAGTCTCTTTAACTTCTAAACATTAAACAACATAAACTTGTGTAAGTATCTCTCAGACTAAGAAAGAAACCTTTGTGATTAATAGTAAAATTGTGCTCACTGAACGAAGGATTTGTGTTTCAGTTGGGCTCAGACTTTACTAGTTATGTGATCTAGACAAGTTAAAAAAACTACCGAGTTTTGCTTCCTCATAGTCAAGACAGAAATAATGTCCCTCAAACACCATGCCCATTTTCATATACACATATAAAGTTTAGCTTGCAAGGTAATTATATACTGTTGATATTTTAATCTGATTAGCATTTTTAGGCAGGTACCAAAAGGTCAGTAATCTATGATGAAAAAAATTAGAACAAAATTTAAAAATTATGGCTTCATATGAGTCATGTGGAACAAGAATACATCTTTAAGTGGATCATGATTGCCTGTCCAATGCCAGAAAGGTATGATAGAAACATATTTGTGGGCCAGCAAGCTAGGTCACCAGGGAAGATGCCATTGCAATATGCACGACCAGGTTTGAGTCCTGACTATCATTGCACTGTGGGATGCTTCTATGCTGTGGAGCCTTTCTCTCTTGCTCTGTCTCTTTCACATGCTTCTGTGTTGTAGTGTCTTTCTCTTTCTCACTCTGTCTCTTGTGATCTGAAAAAGCTGACTTGGAATGGTGAGCCCCCACCAGCAGCAAAAGAAAAAAAATTATATTTAAAAGAAGTGTATCAGGATAACCTTTGTATTACAATTTTGGCATTCTGAGTTTGATAAAGGAGTCTCTAAATAGCCCCTGTTAACTGATTCAACTGTAAAAAAAGAATTCATCACTACCTAAACCCTGTCTTAAATATTAATCTAATATAAATACTGGGGTGACAAAGTTGGCTCAGCACTTAACCAGAAGCCACAAGAAGAACTGCAGTTTAGTCTCCTCAAGTAATCTACAAAACCACATATTTTCCTAGCTGTTATTCACTATCAAAGATTGCAGAGATGATACTGGAAAAATGAGAAAGAAAGAAGAGCATGGAGATAATGTAGCACTTATGCAAAAGAATTTCATGCATGAGTCTCTAAGATCCCAGGTTCAATCTCCAGCACAACCAAAAACCAGCCAGAGGCTGAGCAATGCTCTGGTAAAAAAAACAAAAACAGCAAAAATAAAGTTACTAGACTCAAAATAAGAGAGTAATTAAAATAAAACTAAAATACTTGGGGCCAGAAAATAGCTCACCTGGTATAATGCATGCCTTATGCAAAAGGACTCTCCAGGTTTGAGACATTAACTACTACATGTTAACAGCACAGAAAGAGGAAACTTCACAAGAGAAGAAGCAATGCTGTGTTTCTTCCCTTTCTGTTTCTCTCTCTCTCTCTCTCTTCCTCTCTATTTTTCAGTCACTATTGGTGGGGGGGGGGTAGGAAACGAGGGAAGCACAGAGTGATAGAGAGTGGAAGAAGGGGGGCAGGTAGTGGCACACTGGTAAAGTGTACACATTACCATGTACAAAGATCCGGGTTCTAGCCTCAGGTCCCACATACACCACCTGCAAGGGAGATGCAGGGGAAAGCTTCATAAGCAGTGAAATAGTGCTACAGGTGTCTTTCTCTTACCCTATCTGTCTACCTTCCACTCTCAATTCCACTCTGTCCTATAAAAAAAGGTTTGGGAGGGTGACTGCCAGGAACAACGCATTCATTCTGCAAACAATGATTGCCAGCAATAACCCTGACAATAAGAATGAAAGAAAAGACAAGAAGAATAGAGGAGAGAGCAGGGAAGTGGTGACACTGTACAGGCATAAAATCCAAGTGAATCGATGATGGTAAAAAAAAAAAAAATGGGAGTGGGGGTTGGGTGGTAGCGCGGTAGCTCAGCTGGTTAAGCACAGGAAGCGCAAGGAGCAGCATTAAGGATCCCGGTTCTCTCTCGCTCATATTCTGAAAACTGAAAGCAAAACAAAAAAGCTGCACTAGGATGTAGTTCAGTAGCAAAGACTACTTATAAGAACTTGTGAAAACTCTTTAGCAGTAAGTTTTCAGGCTAAGAAAATGCTTTCTAATGCTGGAAGTATAGAGAAGAAAGCACACTGATATTCTCAGATAATGTAATATTAAGGTGACAAAAGCATGTGATATTAACATGGATTCATTACCTAAACAAGCCCCAGAGGAATATGATATGCAGTTGATTCACATATCAAATGTCTGCAATGCAATGCAAGAAAATATAACAATTTACTTATTAATAAATTAGTATGTATTTAAATCTTTTTTGAAAGAGGAGGGAGAAAACTGAAATTCTCAGAGGTATCTTTTCAAAAATATGTATTTGTTAATTTATTATTTGTTTTAATTTTATACTACAGAGAGGAACTGAGAGTGAAAGGGGAAGGTTTAAGCCATGGCAGACCTAGTAGAGTGCACATATTACCATATATAAGGACCCTGATTAATGCAGTCCCAGCCCCACTGAACTCCACCTAGAGGAGAAAAGCTCCAAAAGCAGTTAAGTGGTGCTACGAATGTCTCTCTTTCTCCCTCTTTGTCTCCCCCTTCTCTATCAATTTCTCTCTATCTCTATCAAAAAATAAGTAGAAAGAAAGAAAGAAAAGAAAATTGCTGCTATGAGTGGTGGATTTGTCATGCTGGTACCAAGCCACAGTAAAAACCCTGGTGGTAATAAAAAAAAAATAAATAAAATAAAATAAAATAAAAAAGAAAGAGAAAGGAGTGTGAAAGAGTCCTATGAAGCAGTATTTCACCACTTTTTTTTTCTTTTGCCTCCAGGGTTATTGCTGGGGCTCAGTGCCTGCACTAAGAATCTACTGCTCCTAGAGGCTATTTTTTCCCTTTTGTTGCCCTTGTTTATCTACGTTGTTGGACAGGACAAAGAGAAATTGAGAGGTGGGTGGGGGCTTCAACCCAAGCTCTTCCATATGGCAACCCTATGCACTGTTGGGTGGGCTATCAGGGCCTCAAAACTGGAATTTTTATTGTTATAAAAATTGTATTGTTATGTGGAAAACTGAGAAATGTTATGCATATGCAAACTATTGTACTTATTGTCCACTGTAAAACATTAATCCCCCAATAAAGAAACAAAAAGATAGATTAAAAATTGGAATTTTTACAATGAGTATTCACTGTTTTATATTACTATCATAATGAATTCAAATCTAACATCTATAATCAGATCAAAATAGACTTGTCCTAATTGTCTTTGTCAAGAAGTTTAAAGACATTTTATGAATAAAGCTAAATAGTTATATTCAAAGATAGAAGAGAAGAAGCAGATACAGAGACACATCTAAAATGATCTGACAATAAAACAGTCTAACATAAAATATTCTGGGATAAGAACATATTTCTCTGAGAAAATTTTAAACAATTCAGGTTTCAGATTGTCAACAACTCAAAGAACTTCCAATAAATTCATATTACTAGTTTACTAGATGCCTATAAAACATTGAAGATATTTGTACATTTCTTCCCTTATAAATCTCTCAAACAACATCATTTTTCTGAATATATGAATTATGATGTCTTTCAATGTAAAATTTGGAAATAATCAGAACATGTACTTAAAAAGGGGTCACTACTGACATAAAGTTACTAATTCATCCTTTCTGATTAATATCATATGGTATGCATATTTAGAAAAGTAAAATAAGATTAATAAGGCTTGATGTTCTACTAGGTAGAGAGTAAATAAAACAAATGAGCAAAATTATGCAGAAAATTATTTTTTAAAAGTGGTTGTGGGACCAGGCAATGGATCATCCCATAGAATATACATGTTACCATGCATGAGGTCTGAGGTTCAATCCCCAAGCTCCCATCTGTAAGGGGGGAGCTTCACAGAATTTAAATTAAGTGCTGTAGGTCTTTCTCTCCATCCCCCCCCCCCACTTCCCTGTGCCTCCAACCCTCTATCAAAAAGAAAAGGGGGCAAAAGAACATGGCAATCAGGAATGGCAGATCAGGAATGGTAGAGCTGTGCAGACACAATCCCAACAAGTACCCTAACGGCCAAAAATAAAAAAAAAACAACTGCCCCCACTGTTGTTTCTTGTGCCCATGTAATGTTGCAGCATCTCTAAATTCAAAGACAAAGAAACATTTGCTACCTTGATGTGCTCCTGAAGCTGAGCCTGGTGCTGCCTTGTCAAATTCTCATGCTGTTTCTGAAATTCTGCAATCAGGAGCTGTTTTTGGATTTGCTGTTGTTGCTGAATAAGAAGTAACTCTTGTTGCAGTTGTTTCTCACGAACAACAGGGTCCACCACAGGCATCATCATCCTAAGGTCTGTCCTTAAGTCCAAGGGCGAGATGGGCTCCAGGCCCACAGGAACTTCTGATTTCACATCCACTAGAGAACCAGGACAAAATTTAAAAATTAAAGGAGGGGTGTCAAAGCACAAACCAAAAACAACTGCCTCTCTATTTCCGAGTTTATTCCAATCCATTAAATAGCAGCATTCTTAAATACAAGAAGTTATACTAAGAATTTTGTATGCTACATCAAGGATATCTTCAAATAAATTACACAAAAAGCTTCACTTCTTAAGGAATATATCTTTTGACTTGAATTACAAAGAATAAATGTTCATACGTGTACAGATTTAGTTGCACTGAGAAGCTCTCTGTATAACCTCAGAGGTATAACCTGAGAGAGGTCATAAAATTTATATTTATTTGGAAATAAATGTAAACAGGAGACAGTATATACTCAGTAAAACAAATTTTACATGAGCAATTTTAGACACTTATTAGAATGATAATAAAATTTTTGTAAGGGGCTAAAGGTGGTGGTGTACCTAAAAGAGTATACATATTTCCATACATTAGGACCTAGGTTCAAGCTCCTGGTCCTCACCTGTAAGAAGAAAGCTTCACATATATCTTCCTCCCCTTATCCCTCTCTATAAGGGAAAAAAAAGAATAGAGAAAATATAGTCACCAGGGAGGGACACGGGTTCAGGCCTTGTCGGGGCAGGACCTTTGCACAAGCATCAAAGGGGTGGGACCCGGGTTCAAGCCTCATAGGAATCAGGACCCGGGTTCAAGCCTAGTGGGTGTGGGATCTGAGTTCAAGCCTCACAGGACCCGGGTTCAAGCCTCGTGGGAAGCAGGAACCCCTCATGGGACCCAAAAGCTACTCAAGGGAACCGGAGGCAAGTCACGGAACCCAAGGATGGCTCCTTTTACCACACCATTGGCATTAGCAGTAAAACTTGTGGCCAGAAGCCAGCTAGACTAAGGCCTGGGACTAACACACCCATCAATGGAATTTGAAGTAGAAACACCTGTGGCCAGAGGCTAAAAGGTGTCATCCCCTAATCGGTAGAGAGTTGGCCTAGCTAGCTAGCTAGCGCTCCAAATATCCCGTAACCGTACAGGTCAAGAAGTAAAGTTTGAAGGATACCTGCATCCACCTAAGAGCCCTCCAGACATTTGGGGTGTCTCAGCTGGCTGCCCTGCCTGAGAGGTACCTGACCTGGACTGGCAGTCAGGAAGGGCTTCCTACAGGAGAGAACAGCTGAGCTGAGCCTTAAAGAACAGCTGGGTGGCCCGGGGGAACTTGATGGAAGGAGTAGTGGTGCAGTGGTGCATCTCCTTTCTGTCTGTCTGTCTGTTGCCTACTCTCCCTTTCTTACTCCCTCTGTGTTTCACTCTAAAGAAAAGTAAAAAAGAAGAAGAAAATATGGTCACCAGGAGCAGTGGAGTCAGTATGTAGACAAGATGCCCCAGTGATAATCCCGGTGGCAAAAATTTAAATGACTTTTTATAATAAACCATCTGACAAATTTCATTCAGCAATTTGTACTACATTATGTATCTTCCATTTTTCCTTTTTTAAAAAGGTTATTCCAATTCTTAATTGGTACATACGTTATTCAGAAATTAATCTCACTGGGGGAAAAACATAGTCATGCAAAGGACTTTCATGCCTGAGGCTCCAAGGTTCAATCCCCAGCACTACCATAAACCAGAGCTCTGGTCTCAATCTTTGTATCTTTCTATCTGTATCTCTATTATTGGAATAAATAACTACATTATTTTTAAAAAGTTGTTCTACAATCCAACTTACAACATTCAGCTCAACAAAGAACAAAAAAACTGCAAGTCTTCTGATATAGATGGGAGGTTATACAGAGGGTTTCTCAGTGCAACTAAATCTGTACACGTATGAACATTTATTCTTTGTAATTCAAGTCAAAAGATATATTCCTTAAGAAGTGAAGCTTTTTGTGTAATTTATTTGAAGATATCTTTGATGTAGCATACAAAATTCTTAGTATAACTTCTTCTATTTAATAATGCTGCTATTTAATGGATTGGAATAAACTCGGAGATAGAGAGGCAGTTGTTTTTGGTTTGTGCTCAATCTAATGGTCACCGCCTACGGCTAACTGGTTGTCAAATACTATGAGAAACTCTTGCTCTCACCGGCTTCAAGAAAATTTCTTTAGTGGAATGAAGTAAACTGAACAAAAGACAGTAGAGATTTAAGAGGTAAAACTGGTAAACTATCCAAAATAAATAATAAAATATTTTTTTAAATCGCACCATGTTGATAGAAAAAATATGCAATATCTATACATAATGTCTATGGAAACATGAAAAATGGATGTCTTATTTAATAGTAATAAAAGTAATCTACATATATTCATACTTATTTTAAGATAAATACAATTAATTTAATCTATGTACATTAATTAGCATATCAAGTTCCTAGGCATGATTTTGGGTATACGGGTTCAGTAATAACAAAAATTTAAGCCCTTATACAAATATACATTACTAATGTTTTAATAATAGTCTAGTACCAACAATCAATGAGACATAGAACAGAAAATGGATATATTTTGGAAGAAATAAAATAATTTCTCATTTTTTTAATTTTCTCAAATTTCATCTATTTCTCTGATTTAGGTTTGAGATTCTAGCTTGAGAACTATAATGTAAATAAATATTCCATGTAAATCTAAAGACTATTTTCAAAGAATCAAGAAAATCCAGCAGAAACTCTTCTATCTAGAAGCTAAGACCATAAGTACTAAGTAAAACATCAATGCATTTGCATATGACTTGAATTGTCTGTATATGCACCAGTATGTGGGTCTAGTAGGACTGGGGTGGTATCTATCTTGAGTTACTAGTTTATTCTCAATGTAATAGCAAAAAAATATGTAGGTACTGTTTTATTACATGTATTGCTTAAATAAAATGGCAAATTATTGATTAATACATTCTAGTTTAGTGGGCAACATCTTCTAAATTATAATACTTTTATAATGGAAGAATCATTTTGACAACTATGGCACTAAATGAGAATGATAATTGCTAAGGTAACTATTGAAGTATTCAATGTAGAATTTTCAGTTATGGTTCTAGAGTAACATGAGTATTGATGTATAAAGATGGCATAGTTCCAGTTCAAAGCAATGGCTGTAAATTACATATTTTTATATTAAAAAGAACAAACTTCAGCCTCCAGTTTTCATATGAAAATCATAATAAACAAACGTCACAATATAATTCTATAAAGATAAACTGTAAAAATTCAGAAAGAGACCCCAGTTTTCTTCTTGCTGGCAGTCCTATCATTACCCATAAATTGTAAATATCAAATTCCTAAAACACACCCCCCATAAAAAATAAAGCAAGATAAGTACCAGGTTTCTCCAAAATAGCTAATGTAAACCTCAAAGTGTAATTTGACTTCTTAACCTGCTATCCCAACTGAAATGATTGTGTCTGCTTGCCTTTGTTCAGAGACTAATCACTAAATTGTGAAAAATCACCCTCAACTTACAAAAACTACTCTTGATTATAAATAATTGCCCACCACTGAAAGAAAAAGGCAGGCAAGATCCTAGTCTTTCATCCAATTTATTCAGCAGCAATCCACATTCCATTTGTCTAGACTAAATATAGCAGCGTTTATACAAGAAATCAATAGTACTTGAAGAGAGGAGAGCAAAGGCATGAATATTTCATCAAACTCAGAGAGAAATAGCAATCAGCAAACTGATGGTTCTGTGTAGGTCATCTTTGGTCTGCTGGATTTGATCCTGTTACTTGGACAATAGCTCATCTCTGCCTAATCATAATCGTATCATAGCATTCTTTCTATTTTTAACATTAATTGCATTGTGGGTGACAAAGACTCATCAAATTCCAAAAGGAATGATGGATTTTTCTTACATCTTATGTGACAGGCTAATAAGCCTCCCCAGGCACAATAATAGTAACACTACACCAGGGCTAAGTTTCAACGAGTTACAATCACTTTCATATCATAGACTGTGAAAGGACAATGTCCACAGCTTCTGTATTGTCATAAAGACAAATTCAATGACTTTAACAATGTAGAAAAGAAAACATCGCTGTTGACAAAATCTCTTGTCTAGAGACATACAAATTCTGTATCCATCAGTTACAAGAAAGTTGAGGTCAACAAATATTAGTGTTAGCACTAGTTATAAATGAATCATGTTGTCTAACTAACCCCTAAGATCACATGATTTTATCTGGGTTTACCCTGTTTGTCAGATTTCAAATATATGTCAACATTTATGTGTGTTACATCATATTTATATCATTTATCTAACCCTAATAATTCTAATGATAAGTTGGGATGTTTCCAAATACATATTAACTAGTTATTTTCACCACCAATAAAGTCCTGTTCATTATTTTTCCACAGTACATATCTTAATTGTTCTTTGACTAATATAAACATTTTTAAAGAAGCAGTTTTTAGTGTTTAATGAACATGGAAACAAAAAATGTTACCACTGAAAAATAAAAATCTCAGCTTATATAGATGGCTATTATAAATTATGTTGTAAGCAATATACATACATATCTGTTCAGTGTAACTAACTCCCATGTAAAGTGTGAGCCATCTCCAAGTCTCATGTATAGGGAATTTTTATATGTTTGAAAGCAGAAATAATTGGTTGCTATTTTACCAACAGGTTCACAAATAAGAAGTTATCTATTTTAAGAATGTTTCAAGTGAACAGCTTGGAAATCCTAAAAATTAGCTAGGAATGGATAGTCTAAGAATTCACAGTCTTGGCTATTTACAATAGGCATAACAAAGCCTAAGACTGCTAATGCCATTCTTCTGAAATAAATGAGACCCTTAAGCAGTAGAGTTCAAAATGCAGGCTTTCACAACAAGAAATCAGACAGGGAAAAAAAAAAGAAAAAAACTCACTCCCAGTTTGCATATGTAAATTTAGTTTTTTTCACCTAAAAATGCATTAACAGTAAAAGCACACCTAACTACCTCAGTAAACACTCATAGTTACCACAACTACAAATCAGAAACAACCTCACAAGTGCTGCCCCAAACCAGTTTACACTGAAATTAATTTTTGTCTACCAAGAAAATGGTTTCCTAAGCACAAGAAAACATACAGATGAAGACTAATTTCCAGGTTTGAGGAGAAGTAAATATGGCTCTCATCATCTGGTCTACTTCTGTTTCGCATTTCACGCACAGAAATCTGAGCGTTCAGACCCACTGTCTTGACTAGAAAGGGCTGCCTGCTGTGCCATTTTAATATTAAGTCCAATTACATAGGTAGTCATATAGGTAGGTCAGGGTTCAGTAATAGCTGCCTTAAATATATGTAACAAGATCTCATTATACAGATACATGTAAGAAGGAGATGTATTAAGCCTCAAAGTAAAGTCTAACAGTTAAAAAACACATGGTAAATTCTGTAGGAAATCCTTCTATAACAACATCAACAGGAGTGTAAATCTTTCGTTAATCTTTGCATATTTCTGTTTCTTTGTTGCAGCTTCTAAAGTTTACCTTGACAGCCTGATCTATAAGATAAATCAATATGTATTCTAATTGTACCATGTAACATCTCCAAAACTCTGGTCTACCAAGTTGTACACTGATGCTAGCTTGTCAGCTTATTATTATCTTCTCTGAGCTCTATGCTATTTCCTTATCCTGTTGTTCCTATTCTTTCTGGTCAAACCAAAAACAATAAGAAATAAAGTTATTGTGAGACCTGCTACCAATTAGGCTGCTATCTAGTTTACTGTCTCTGTGTATTAAACTCTACACATGTAAATAAGCAATTCTATTGGCTGTCTGGTGAACTAACACAAGTACCATTTTCATTCGGAGCCTTGGACCAAATTTGAGGAGCTCTTAAAGAATGGGCAGAGGAGCTATAAAAAGAAAGACTGTTCTAACCATATCACTTTATTTATAGGACTTAAATCCTACTGTATAGAATCTTGGTGTTTACTTTGGAATAGTAAGTACGGGGAGTTATACCTATGCTTCATGATTGCTGCTTTACAATGACTTCCTCCTCATTGGTTCTTTTGATGGACAAGTTGTGTCTCAGAAAGGGTCAGCATTATCTTCCAAAAACGTTTATAAATGTTCCCAAAAAACAGACCTCAGGAAAGAGCCTTAAACATTAAATGGGAGAACAGGCCTTGGAGATCCTTTAATAGAGGAAGACTGGAAGGCCAATAACAGGAAATAAAAATCGGAAGTCTTCCTCAGTGTTCCAGTGCCCTAAATCATACAAGCAGGAGCTGAGTGCAGCCACTTAGTTGTTTCTTCCTATAAGGCAGTCATTCAGGATATGAGCATTAGTGCTGGAAAGGGCAGGGGGGAGGTGGTGGTGAATTTAGACAATGAAAAACTGTTGTCACTCTTTATTCTGTGCGCACTGCTCTCTTGTCCTCTCAGTATCATCACTATAAAATGCCCCCACCTTTGTATGTGTGAAGCACTCTGGGAATGTGGCAGGCTGTAATAGCAACCAACTCCACACCATAAAGTAGGGAGTGAGTTGCAAGGACTGTATTTACTTTTAAAAAATTATGTATCATATTTAAAAAGTGAGAGACACATTTATCTGTCTGTGAGTCTGTGAGTCACATTTACCCCAGTGTTGAAGGCATGATAGTACAGTGGCAGATCATGTCAAAGTAGAATCAAAGTGAGAAGTGTGATCCAATTATTGCAAGAGATTCCAGTAATAAAATGGGAGAGGGAGAGAGGGAGACAGAGAGGTAGAATGTGTGTGTTCTATATGATACATTGAGTGAAACAAGCGAGTACTATTCAAGTACATGCAGTGTTCAGAATCAAATTGAAAACCTCAGGCGTGCAAGTCCTACAGTCTACCCTGAATCATTTCTTCAGTCACTGAAGGAACTAACTAATAAGTCCTCTTTCAGTCATTGTTTTTTGATGACAGGAGCTGGGTTTCCTAAACTACACTTTACACATAACATACTAATAATATGTATTACCCACAGGTTTCACACTGCCTCTGGATTCATTTATTACAACCTCTTTCAGAAGCAAAAACAGTCTCCTAACATGTAGTCCAACCTGTATATGACATATTTTTATTAGGATCACATAACTATCTGCCAAGGAATATTTCTTCTCTATAAATTTAATTCAAAAATACTTTTTGAACAACTATAATGTGCTAAATACAATAAAATTTTAAATGAATATAACATAGTCCTAGGTACTGAGGGATCACAATACAATACATATACTATGGAAGGTAGACAGAGAGAGCCAGGACTAATCAGGGTGTGTGGCTAGAAGGAAAACAGGAAGTATGCACACAACAGAAAAATATTGTTACTATGTTACCTATTATAGGGGCATTAAAAAAGAGAATTCCCCCATTCCTGTAGACCGAAAGCAGTGATGGGGGTATCTGTTTTTTTCTCCCTATTTCTCTCTGTGAAAAGAAAAGAAGAGAAGAGAAGAAAGAGAAGAGGAAAGAAAAGAAAAGAGATCACCACCAGGAACAGTGGCATCTTCATGCAGGCACTGAACCCTGCTGGTAGAAAAAAAAAAATCATTGGTAATTTGAGGCAAGAAAAGGATTTCAGTGGTAAAGGACAATACAAAGAAAGATTCTGACAGATCCTTCCTAAACCATTACAAAGGCAAAGAAATAAACTCAGAATAGAAGGATAGATAGCATGCAGAAAGGAAGGGGGGCATACAAAAGCAATTGTGTCATTGATCTCTAAAGGTACAGGAGATATAAAAAAGTCCAAAAGAGTAGGAAGTTATTATTTAGTTATTATACAAAGCAGACAAAGTGGCTGAAGCCATAACCAGTGAAAGACTACAGAAAACCCTCTTATTCAAGAGGCTTTTCTGTAGCCTGTGAACTTATTTCTTTGTAAAAATATAATCTATCTAGTTATAAGGAGGAAATAAAATAAAAATCAATCTCCTTTTAGCTAATTTTTTGTGAAGACTAATTGGCATTAGATATTTTAAAAGTAAAAGAATCGGGAGTCGGACTGTAGTGCAGCAGGCTAAGCACAGGTGGCGCAAAGCACAAGGACTGGCATAAGGATCCCGGTTCGAACCCCGGCTCCCCACCTGCAGGGTGAAGCAGGTCTGCAGGTGTCTATCTTTCCCTCCTCCTCTCTGTCTTCCCCTCCTCTCTCCATTTCTCTCTGTCCTATCCAACAACGACAACAATAATAACTACAACAATAAAACAACAAGGGCAACAAAAGGGAATAAATAAATAAAATAAATATATAAAAAATTAAAAAAAAATTTAAAGTAAAAGAATGGAAAAATGAGATGGGTTATGTTTGGTGGGAGTGTAAAACACAGAAAAGAGACAGGTTAGATGTCCCTCTCTTCCTCTTTCCTTTTCCTATTCTTTGCTAGAAAAATGAATTAAAGTAGTTGAGGTGAGCTGGTAAGATAGCACACCTGGGAGAGTTTCTGCTTATACCATTTCTGAGACCCGGGTTTAAACCCAGGCCACACTGAATTGGAGAAAGCTTCACTGCTGTGGTATTTTTTCCTCTCTCTCCCTACTTTTCTGCCTTTGTATATGAAAAAGTTGGCCCAAACTATTGCTAAAAAATAGTGAAATAGGAGGAAAGTTATAATAGTAATAAATAAAACCAGTGAACTTTAGAAAACAAATACAATAATTTAATGATTTTCCTTCAGCTTTGTGAAGTTGGCTTGACTTCCCATACATAAGTTTGATATTTCCCTTCTCTAAAATCCTATTATAGATTTTCACTCCCTGTTTTTAACACTGATTTGGAACCAAACAATATAATTTTGTAGCAATTTTATATTTGCTTACATTTTTATTCCTAAGGATAGGGCTCTGCCTGATGCCTATCTTTTTTTCTTCATATTATTTATTTATTGGATAGAGACAGCCAGTAATCGAGAGGAAAGGGGGTGGTAAAGAGGGAGAGACACAGAAAGACACCTGCAAAACTGCTTCACCACTCCCAAAGTTTTTCCCCTGCAGGTAGAGACTGGGGGCTCGAACTCATGTCCTTGAGCATTGTAACATGTGTGCTCAACCAGGTACACCACCACCCAGCCCCTTTTGATATCTATCTTGTTCTTGTAGGCTTCAACACTGAAGTTGTTGTTTTCATAGTACCATAGCTGAAATATATTTTTTCACTCATTTTTTCACAATCAAATATTTTAAAATTCTATGGAATGTCAAAACAGACCAGAGAGATAGCTCAGCAGATGCTGTACTTGCCTTACCATGGGCATGATCCAGGTTTAAGACCCAGACCAGTGAAATTATGCTTGTGCAAAGCCCTGATACTACAAAACTCAAAGACAACTGTGACCTACCGGATGACACAGTGAGTAAAGTGTTGAAAATTTATGAGTAACAGACCTATGGTGTGGTACCCCCTGCACACTCTCTCTACTGCTCTATCATCTTCTGTCTTTTAAAAGCCACCAACAAAAACATTTACTGAGAACAGAGAAAATATGAAGGAATAGACAAACCCCCAGTGTTAATCTTGGTGACAAAAAAAAATGAAGTATTAAAGAAAATGATGAAATTCCTACCAAGTCATAAGAAGGTGTTTCTTGAACCTGCTTATAGGCCTCTACAGGACCTTGTCCTTAATGTGGAAGAGCAGTAGGGACTGCCCCACCATTCAAGGGAAGACTGGTCTTAAAATGAGTGCAGCCTAGTCCTAGCTATGACCGTGGAATGTGAGCTCAGACATACAGGAATGCAGAGATTACACAGGCTCCTGTGCTGAATATGGGCCCCAGATCAGATGGATAGGATTAACAATATTTATATACTTTTCCCATATTTGGGAGCTACTCTCTTCCCTGACCCAGCTTTCTAATCCTATTTCCAGCTCTGACACCATCTCCCCATACAACACATTTAGCCCACCTGCATGTTAGCTGTCAGACTCAGGCAATAATTAATAAAGTCATAGGACCCTTGGAATATACCTAAAATAGACTTCCTAGCTTTTTCCAAAATGGAGACACCAAATGTCATCTGCTCTATTCTTATCTTTAGGTTCCTGATTATTAAATACTTTGTTCTGCATTATAACTTAATGCTTTTCAGCTACCAAGTTGCAGATGCTACCATGATGCCAACCTGACTTCCCTGGGAAGAAATGTGTCCTGGTACTCCACCTCTCCAGAGCCCTGCCCCAATAGGGAAAGATAGAGACAGGCTGGGAGTATGGTTGGACCTGCCAATGCCCATGTCCAGCAGAGAAGCAATTACAGAAGCCAGACCTTCCACCTTCTGCACCCCATAATGATCCTAGGCCCATACTCTTAGAGGGATAAAGAAGAGGAAATCTTCCAGTGGATATATGGAACTCTGGTGGTGGGAATTGTGTGGAATTGTACCCCTCTCATATAACAGACTTGTTGATCATTATTAAATCAATGAAAAGAAAAGAACCAGACCCATCTCAGAGTTATGGGGCCATGTGGGCATGTCGGCCTGGGATCTCCTAGCTAGGATTTGTTTCCTGTCTTTGTGTAAGTTTGTGTACTAGCCTTATTTTCACTCTTTCAAACTTAAGAATAAATTCCTTATACTTCACTTATAAAAAAAAATAAATAAAATGATGATGATGATTATGATGATGATGATGATACAGAATCCAACCACATGAATCATCTTCTATTTACTTCCTAGACTTTTTTGTGATCTCTTCATTCCCAGGGCTAAATTTGCTTACTGTACTGTAACAGTTCTATCTGGTGGACTCTGCACTAACATGTCTACATATCTAGTTCTTTCTTCAGTGTTTCTAGTATGAATTATTGTAGTTTAAAGACTATGGAAGTGCAATTTGACTGTCAGTTCTTCTTCATAAAATCTTTATTTATGGGGCTGGGCAGTAGCGCAGCAGGTTAAGCACACATGGCACAAAGTGCAAAGACCAGAGTAAGGATCCCAGTTCAAGTCCCTGGCTCCTCACCTGCAGTGGGGTGGCTTCACAAGCAACGAAGCAGGTCTGCAGGTGTCTGTCTTTCTCTCCCCCTCTCTGTCTCCCCCTCCTCTCTCCATTTCCCTCTGCCCTATCCAACAACAATGACAACAATAATAATAACCGCAATGATAAAACAAGGGCAACAAAAAGAGTGAAAAATAAAATAAATGAAAAAATCCATATTTAATCAAAATAAATTATATTTTATTAAACTTAAATATTTTACATTTATGAGCACTATTTTTAGGGCAGTCCTCTGCCACATTCCTGCCTAAAATATGCCACTGAGCTCTCATACATTAATAAGCCTTGCTTATCACTTTATGGTGTGATTTCTGCAAATTTTCTGCTTCAATACCAACTTACTCTTTGTTCACTTGAGTCACATTAGTCTTACTTAAAAGCATCAGGCTCTGTTAAGTCTTAGAGATTCCTCATATGTGCTGTCTTTCCCCAAATCCAATGCCACCCCATTTTTCTACAAAGATTCCTATTTGCACTACATATCTTAATGGAAAGTGATTTGACATAGTAGGCTATCTTTCTGATCATTACTACATCTTTTCTATGTGATTCTTTTCATATGTGTCTTTCATTACATGAAGTTGCATGGGAGAAAAGATTAGTATTTTCACCACCAAGTACAGCACTGATAGTATATAGTAATACCAAAACACATACCTGGAATTAATGATATAATAAATGAGTAAGTGGTAATCATAAGAATCATAAGGATAAAATCAGAGGCACTGTTGTGTATATGCATACTCACATGACCAACTTCAGTCACAGAATATTACTTTTTTTTCTTTTTAACTTAGAATATTTTCTTATTAGAGATTTTTTACTATCGGGCTTCCAGACAGATTATCACTTGACTGCTTAAATTATTAAGTAAGTGAGGGGCTTTTTTTTGGCAGTAAAAGATAAGATTTTTTAAAAAAGGTTTTAAAAGTCTTTACACTAAAGTTGTCAACACTGATTTTTCTAGACAACAATGCTAACTCTTAAAATTCCCTGTGCTAACAAGTGAAAGCTGCCAAAAAGGGACAACATAACTCAACCTTAACTTCTGTATCTCTTAGTTTTGGCCAACTAAAGCAGATCATAAAGATAGAAAATAAAGTCTATTTCATGAGTGATTATCCATGCTGTATTATTAGAAACTATACTAGGACTGATAAGTTGCAAGTAAAAGAATGCTTTTTGACAGAACTTGGAATTGGTTTGGTGTATTGCACCAAAGTGAAGGACTCTGGGCAGAGGGGGGCTTTCAGGTCTTGGTGCACCATGAAGGAAGAGGATGGGGGGGTGTTAAAAGATTTTGCATAAAACTAAGAAATTTTACATATGTATCAACAACTGTATTTACTGTCTATTGTAAACCATTGATTGCTCAATTTAAAAAAAATCATATATATATATATATACACACACATATATATGAATGCCTCATTAGAAATTTAGTAGTGATTTACAAGATAATAGGTATATAGTTCTACACCACTCCAACCAATCTGTGCCTCCCAGATAATCACAACAGTTCTCCCAAAGTCTTAGATATGTGCTATTTTTTTCCAAGTTTATTTGTTTCAATGCAATACATTACATATATGAGAGAAATAACAAAGAATGCTTTATCTAAAAAACTGATGGTTTATTTTTAAATGCTGAAATGCTTATTATTTATTTATTTATTTATTTTTATGAGAGAAAGACTAGAGCACTCTCAGCTCTTGTATATGGTGGTGTTAAGGGTAGAATTTGGGCCCTCAAACAGGCAACTTCTGTGCTCTAACATGCCAAGTTATCTTTTCCTGGTCTCTGATGTGTTTTTACTAAGTTCTTTATAAATATATGCAGTATGATTTCAGTTTGGAAGGCATGTTGTTCTGAATAAGTAAATAAATAATATATCTCATATTAAAAGTTGTATATGGAAAAACATGTAATAAGACCTTAGTTTACTAGGCTGTTGCCCAAATTTGGCATAAGCAATATATTCTTGGCTGTTATTCCACTATTAATATTGACTATAACATCATCATTAAGCAAAAATAATTAGTAAGTTATCAAACATGAAAAAACTGATTTTTATAACAGTAGTCATTTAAATTGATCAATTCAAAAGTAAAATTCGTCTTCAAAGTAAATCTGTTCAAGCTATACATTGTCTTTAGTTTCCTTAAGTGCACTAATACATGGCAGAAATGAAAGGAAAATAAATGCAAGAAGCAATCTGGGCTTTGATTTACTATTCTCCTATTTCCCAAGGGTCTGAACAGGAAACAAAAATAACCACAAATGACTAAAATATCAGTAGGCCTTGAAATATCAACATTTAAGTTAAAGCAAGCTAACTTTTTAATCAAAGCCTTACTATTTTGATGTACTTAATTCAAATTCCCTCTCTGCAAATATGCTTTTGAATTAAGTAGTCATAACAAGCCATAATACAAACATGAATTGCCAACTCATTTGTAATACCCACTTAGTTGGAAAGTATTGCTGTGTTTGCTAGTTCTTCACAATTTGAGAAGCAAGTAAAAGCTTCACTGAATAGCAAACAATATGGAAACAAAATCAGGCAAATGTATGTGACTTCAAGGTTTAGGAGCTAAGAAACTAATTTATGTTAATTATTTGAAATAAAAAATTTAATCTGATAGAGTAGTACCTATAAAAGCAACACTCAGGAGAAATTAAAGTATTTTAAACAGAAAATACATGCCTTAATCTAAAAGAAGCTATTATATGCATTAAGGCACATGATGACATTTGCCATTTGAATTAGAGTAAAGTCACTTCTTAAAGAAATACTATGAAGGTATGCTCAACAGTCTCCTTCCCCATGTTTCTTCTATGATTTACATATTCTCTTCCCCACTGTTCTTCTTTCCCATCCTCACCTGTAATTTTCTTTTTTGATGCTAGAGTGCCAGTATATAGACAAGTACTATAATGCTTCTATTTGCAAAAGTTTAACAACACTTCTTTCTCATGAAAAACTAATGTTTGAGACAAGGAATTTCCTATGATACAGAATCTAGCATGTAGTGTTGAATGAAATATAAGCTTATAAATAAGTTTACATTTATTATATTTTTCTTTTTCTTTTTTATATATTTTCTTACACCACAGCACTGCTCAGCTCTGGCTTATTGTGGGTGTGGGATATTGAGACTGGGACTTTGGAGCTTCAGGCATGAGAGTCTCTATACCCCCGCCCCAAATAAGTTTAAATTTAATGAATACTGGTTGAATACATAACTCTCCCAGAAAATGCCCTTTTCTGGCAGTGTTCTTCTTCTTCTTTTTTTAAATGCAGTACTGCGAGAGGAACTGAGAGTCTTGCATATGTGCAATATAACCAAACAGGCAAATTAGTCCAATTTTTAAAAAATTTATGAAAGCATTTATTTTGGTCCTCTATCTGAAGTGTGTTGTATAAAAATCTTCTCCCACACTGTAGGGTGTCTTTTTAATTTGGATGATGGTATAATTTACTGTGCAGAAGCTTTTCAGTTTGCTATAATCCCACTGAATTAGTTTTTGTTGTTGTTTTCTTTTTGATGGATTTGAATATCTGAAGACTTTTTTTTGAAGCAAAGATCACGGGGTGTTCTGTAAATGTTTTCTTCTGTTTATTTATGGTTTCTAGTTTAATGTTCATGCCTTTGATAAGTGGGACACAACATACAGGGACAAAGAACACAAAGTGAGATGCAGACTGAGCAGGGTATATTATATCCCAGCAAAGGACTATGTAGGAGGATGGAGGGAGGGAGCAGAGGAGAACTTTGGGGTCCTGGTGCATAATAGAGTCTTACCCATGTGACAATGCCTAAGCCATTAACTCCCCCCATAAAAATGACAGGAAAACATTTTTAAAAAAATATATAAAAGTAGAGAGAGAGATGATAGACAAAAGACAGAGGCAGACACCAAAGCCCCAGTTCACCATCCATGGCTCTTCCTTTTGTGCTATCATTGGTGGTCCTATCTGGCACTGAAGCTTCAATCCAGAGTCTCATGCATGGTAAAGTATGCAATCTTATCTGACAAGCTGTACTCTAGTTCGTCTAGCAATGTTATTTATTTATTACTAGTTGGGTTATTGCTGGGCTCAAGTGCTGGCACTAGGAATCTATAGCTCCTCACAGTCATTTTTTTAACTTTCTCTCTCTGTGTCTCTCTTTGGACAGGACAGAGTAAAATTGAGAGTGGAAGGGAGTTAGAGAGAAAGACACCCACAGACTTGCTTCATGGCTCCAAAGCATCTTCCTTGCAGGTGGGGAGGAGGTGCTAGAACCCTCTTCCTTATGCATGGTGATATGTGCACTTAAGCTGGTGCGTCACCTACTGGTTATATATTTATCTTTCTCTGTGTTTTTTTAATCTGTGTATCAGGAGCTTATCCTCCCAATGTTTAATTGTGCTCTGTTTTGTTAGTTAAAATGCTGTTATTCTTTCATATGTCTTTCCAGCAAGAAAAAAATGATTTTAAGCAGTAAAAAATATTCCAATATTTTCCTGAAAGCTTCAGTACTTGAAATACTGAATACAATCACATATATTAAAAGGCGTAGGAACAGGAGTGAAAGTAATATACTTGGGCGGGGGCATGCGTGCAGTGGTGCACCCGGTTTTAAGCACACATAGTCCTAAGTGCAAGAACCCACACGAGGATTCCAGTTAGAGCCCCTGTGTCCCCACCTGCACGGGTTTTTGCTTCACAAGCTGTGAAGTAGGTCTGCAGGCATCTTTCTCTCCCTCTCTTTCTCCCCCACCCTCTAAATTTCCTCTGACCTATCCAATAAAATGGAAAAAATGGATGCCAGGAGCCATGGATTCATAGTGCTGGCACCGAGCCCCAGTGATAACCCTGAAGAGAAAAAAAAATTAATATACTTAGAGAAGTAGAAAAGAAAATGAACAGAAATGTCATAGAGGATGATTCCCTCTCTGCTTTGATTCAAGCCTTGCCTTTTTTTTTCTATTGTATAATCATTAATAGGGATAAAATTTCAACCAATGTACTTTTTTTTTTTCTTCAAACCTCAATTGTTTCCAAAATTCTGAGGAAATATTTATTTAAAAGTGGCGGGGTGGTAGTTTACCTGGCTGAGCACACATATTCCCGCACTTAAGAACCTAGTTTTGAGCCCCTGGTCCCCACCTGCAGGGAGGACAAGAACGCATCAGGAGTGGTGAGGCAGGTCAGCACATGCCTGTCATTCTCTCTCCCTCTTCCCTATCAATTTCTCTCTGTCCTATCAAATAGAATAGAAAGAAAAGGAAAAATGGCTGCAGGGAGACCCAGTAATAATGTTGGTGGCAATAAAAAAATATTAAAGACAAGAACAGTCTTAAGGTCTCAGGAAAAACTACTAATATAGAATTTCACTGGCTTTTAAAAAGCAAAAACACCTATTTAAACAGTTGACCAATTTTATTTTTTAATAAAATCTTATGAGTAATCCCAAAATAAAAGGCCATTGGGAGTGCAAATCTGAACCAATGCCGCATCCCCTCCCTTCCTGTCCCTTCTCTGAAGAATCCAGACTTCATGATATTTAGTTTAAAAGTCACTACCAGGCCAACCCATCAGCTGAGGCCCTATTCAGGGAGTCCTGAGATTCCCAAACAGACATGGTGGGCCTAGACCTCAAATAAATCCTTTTCTCCATTGTTACTGGTCATCTCTATCAGGAACAACACAATAGACTCCTCTGTGGGCCTCCATAGGACCTTGCCCTCAACATGGATCAACAAAGGTAGAGAATGTTCCCTCTTCCAAAGGAAGGCTGGACAACATACTCTTATCTTCTACCTGAGGAAGATGGGTTCTGAAATTGGGGCAGCTTGGAATGTTCATACTCCTGATCACAGAATGTGAGTTCAGACCTACGAGGATGCAGAGATCAGATAGGCTCCTAAGCTGAATGTGGGCTCCAGATCACATCAAATCAATGGGGTTTACAGTCAACAATATTTATAGATGTTTACAGTCAACAATATTTATAGACATATTTGGGAGCCACTCTCTTCTCTGATGCAGCTTTCTGGTCCTTTTTTCCAGCCAAAATACCATCTCCCCAGACAATAACTTGGGTCCATCTGCATATCAGATGTCAGGCTCAGAAACAAAACAAAACAAAACACATTAGTATAGTCATGGGCCCTCTGGAATATGACTAAAATAGGCCTACTATCTATAAAACAGAGACCCCCAAATCTTCATCTGCACTAATCCAGCCTTTAAGTTCATGATTAGTCAACAATTTGGCTGTATATGTTAACTCTTCTTTCAGCCACCATGTTCTAGATGCTCCCGTGATACAACCCCACCAATGTGTCCTGGAGCCCTGCTTCCCCAGAGCCCCACCCTACCAGGGAAAGAGAGAGACATTCTGGGAGTATGGATCAACCTGTCAACGCCCATGTTCAGCGGGAAGCAATTACAGAAGCTAGACCTTCCACCTTCTGTACTCCATAATGTCCCTTGGTGCATGCGAGCAGAGGGATAAGTAATAGGGAAGCTATCAGGGGAGGGAATGAGATACAGAATTCTGATAGTGGGAATTGTGTGGAGTTATACCCCTCTTATGCTATAGTTTTTGTCAGTGTTCTCTTTTTATAAATAAAAATTATAAAAAATAATTTAAAAATTTTTTAAATGAAGAAAAAATCAGGTAGTTATTATTCTCTCCAGATGATCTGCATGTGTGTGTGTCCATTTTCCTAAATAAAGTACCCATTGTTTGATTAAAAATAAATTCACTGCATTATTTCTCTATATGCTAAATTTCAAATCAGAGGCAAACGTTATTACTAATCTTCCAAAGAGCAATGAATTCCTTCTTTATGAGATTGGGAATGCAGGGGGGGGGATTTGAAATTTTAGCACAGTAAATAATACAGTTCACTACCTATATAAAATTTTGAAGAAGAACATAAATGTTAAGCAATATAAGTGCCATTCAACATTGTACAATTCCAAACTAAGCCAGTCAAATGCACTGGCACCTGTGTTTGCATTATTGCCACATGGTGGCACCACTTTTGCTTTTTACAAAGAAATACCCAAGATCCTTTGTCAGAAAGCACATGAGATATGTGGTTTAATCAAAAGGGGCTACTCCACATTTTATTAATAATAGCACATTTGTACCACCAGGTATAAACGTTTAAAACAAATTGGTCAACTCTTTATCTCATCTGTTCCTTCCTCTTCCAACAAAACTGTTAGAACTTATTTCCCAACTTCTTTTGTAGTTAGATAAGATCATATGGCTAAATCCTACCCTAAGAAATGTGAACAGAATGGGGGTCAGGCAGTAGTCCAGCAGGTTAAGTGCACATGGCGTGAAGCGCAAGTACCAGAGCAAGGATCCCAGTTTGAGCCCCAGGCGCCCCAACTGCAAGGGGATTGCTTCACAAAAGGTGAAGCAGGTCTGCAGGTGTCTTTCTCTCCCCATCCTCTCTCTATTTCTCTCTGTCTTATCTAACAACAATGACAGCAATAACAACAACAATGATGATAAACAAGGACAACAAAAGGGAATAAATAAAGTTTAAAAAATTAATAATAATGCAGATTGTATTGCTATGTGGAAATGTTATGCATGTACAAACTTGTATTTCATTGTGGACTATAAACCATTAAAACCCTCAATAAATAGGGAGTCGGGCTGTAGCGCAGCGGGTTAAGCGCAGGTGGCGCTAAGCACAAGGACCGGCATAAGGATCCCGGTTCGAACCCGGCTCCCCACCTGCAGGGGGTCACTTCACAGGCGGTGAAGCAGGTGTGCAGGTGTCTCTCTCTCTCCTCCTCTCTGTCTTCCTCTCCTCTCTCCATTTCTCTCTGTCCTATCCAACAACGACGACAACAACAACAATAACTACAACAATAAAACAACAAGGGCAACAAAAGGGAATAAATAAATAAAATAAAATAAAAAAAACCCTCAATAAATAAATAAGTAAATAAATCATGCAGCCTGAAATTGTGCAAAATTATGAGGTTTGAGTATTCTAATAAACTTCCCTATGAGAACTTGAACTTTAACTTTCTAAATTTGAATATGAACAAACCATAATACCATAATGTTGGTATTATGAATCAAACATTAAAGAAGCAGTTATTATGTTCCAAATGCTTTTCTGACTGCTTTATATTAGTTCATTTATTCTTTACAACACTTGTGATCATACTAACTTGCAAGTATACTAACTCACTGGGTAGAAAACATTGTGATTCTCAATCACAAATGAGTAACATGGAGGCCATAGAGCTCTTGGGAGGGTTGGTCACAGAGCTACTAAAAAGTACAGCAAGAATTTAAATGCATGTTATCTAGATGTGCTCCAGAGCTCATGATCTTAAGTCAATCTATTTTTCTTGAGTTCTAAGAAATTTAATTATGTCCAATTCATGGAAAGTTTTTTTTCTCAAAATTATAATAACATGTTTTTAAGACCAAAAAAAAGCATTTACTTGCTATCGACAATCTGTTCTATAGGTATCTGATGAAACACCCTTCTGCATGTTTTGACACACCTATTTATTTTCAGGTATATTCAAATGAGCTTTCTTAACATGTATGGTGCAACACATTTGTTTGGAAAAAAAATCTGTAGGAATTACAAATTTGCTGGTTCATCCTCTTCTTTTAGCTCCAGAAAACTCTGTTGTGTCTAGACATTTTTACAGAGACTGTATTTTTTAAATTTACTTATTTAATTTTATGAGAGAAAGAGAAAAGATCAGAGTACTACACCAGAAAAGATCAGACCTAAGGCCTTACACATATACTCATACACTCTACCTACTGAGAACCTTTGCTCACTACAAGTACAGACATTTCTCTAAAATCTATCTTATTCTCCTCTATGAATTTACTCATTTGAAGGCACAGATTATTTAGGAATGAAGTCACTTATAATGTTTAAATAACTAAATTCTACTGGACTGTATTATAATACTAAAACATAATTAACTGTAAATATTATTAAGGTTTAGATAAAGGGGTTATTTATAAATCTTTACATTATTTTTAACAAAGAAAAATGGAGCAAAAGAGAACAGCCATCTTTTTTTGACAGTATGAGAAAGGAACTGACTGTTGGTTCGTATTATTGTTAATTTCAGAGCTTTTTTTAAATCTAACATCCTGTGCATTATAAGCTATAATGATGAGCTATTAAGGCCTAACTTATTAGATAAGTGGAAAAGTTTACCTTAAAGAGCAGCTAAAATTATTAGAAAAAGAACAAATTAACATGTAACATAGAAATCATATGTGTCTATATCTGTGCATTAATTAAAGGCAATCATGATTTGGCATAAGAAAGTATTTTTCCCCCTGTGGCTTCTATTTAATTAGGTTGTTGTAAAAATGACTATTCTTGTTAGAACTCATAGTATCTGTTTATAGAAATAGCCTGTATTCAGGGGAATGTTAGCATTACAAAATGCTTCCTAATATTTTAAGCACAATTTTGAGACAGTCTAAAATCTCAAGTGGTATAATCTGTACAAATAAAAACATACAGAATTATAGTATCAAAATGAACTGAACGGTTTAATAAATTCTGGTTCATAGGCCAAAGTGAATCAATTAACTGTTTTGTTTTGGTTTTTTTTTTCCACTAGCAACCTAAGAATGATACTCACATTCTTAAATAGTTGAAAATTGGAAAATAAAAATAAATTTCGGTATTCTGAAACATTTTCTTTTTTTGGGGGGGGAATTCAGTGCCTAGTGCACATATGATTACTACTCTTAGACTATTTTTCATTCAGATAAGGAGAAAAAGGAGAGATAGATAGGGAGAGAACAGAGTACCATAATTTCTACTGTTTCTGGGCAAGCCCATGTGGTATGGGTGCTCAAACTTGACTACCTACATGTCAAGACATACACATGACATCTCTCAAAGCTATCTCTCAAACCTCAAAAATAAAATTTTATTAGAACATAGAGTCATTCTAACATGTATATATTATCTGTGAGTGCTTTTGTACTTCAAAGTCAGAGGTGAGTTCAACAGTTATATTTTTGCTTAAAAGGTTATCAACTTTGCTTTAGAAGATTTATAGCCAATTTTTATTATCAAACATGCTTCTCATTGGCAATCAAATTTCAAGCCACCACTCTACTGTCTACCTTACTGAAGTTGTGGAAAAGGTAAAAACAAACAAAATAAACAACAACAACAAAAAATACCTGTAATTCATTTCACTTAAAGAAATACAAAATTAGACGTGCCAGTTGACCCTACATAGCAGAATGGACAAGGACCAGGGTTCAACACCTGAGTCCTCACTTATAGGGAGAAAGCTTCAAACTGGTGAACCAGCACTGTGGGTATCTCTCTCTTTTTCTCCCTCTTTACCTCCCTCTTATCTCACAATTTCTCTCTCTCCTAGGAAGTACAAAGAAAATGTTTTTTAAAAGAAAGAGAGGGAGGAAGGAAGGGAAGAAGGAAGGGTGAAAAGGTTGGTGGGGGAGGTGGGTTCATACTGCAGGCATGGAATCCCAGCAATAATCCTGGTGGAAATAAAAATAAATAAATAAATAAATAAATAAATAAATAGGGCCAGGTGGTGGCACATCTGGTAGAGCACACATGTTATAGTGTTCAAGGACCCAGGCTCGAGCCCCCAGTCCCTATTTGCAGGGGGAAAGCTTCAGGAGTGGTGAAGCAGTGCTGCAGGTGTCTCTCTATCTCTCTCCCTCTCTATCTTCCCTTCTCTCTTGATTTATAACTGTCTCTATCCAATAAATAAAGATAACAACATTTTTATAAATAAATAAACAAGTAAATATTAGCAAGCAGGATATCCTGGCAAGGAGTACACCATCTAAAAGAAGTTTTTAGTATTTTCATTATATTGGTATATTAGGACTTAATTTTTTTCCATCTTTATTTATTGTATAGAGACAACCAAAAATTGAGAGGGAAGGGGGAAATAGGGAGAGGGAAAGAGAAGCAGACACCTGCAGCATTGCTTCACCACTCACAAAACTTCCCCCCCCTGCAGGTGGGGTGCAGGGGGGCTCAAACTTGAATCCTTGCTCACTGTAATATGTGCACTCAGGCATGTGCGCCACCACCTGCCCCCTTGGTATATTCATTTTTTCTATTACTGATTGTGCTTCATATTGAGCAGGTAATTGTAAACAAAAAACATAAATATGAATGATATTTTTAAATCAATGTATTGAGCATTAGTTATCCCATTTTCCCAGATTTTCTTTTAATATCATGGTCTAACTGTAGTTCCCATTTTATAGGCAACAATACAGAAGAAAGCACTAGGCAGATTAGAATAATTTTTCAAGGTCACATAAAACCATTTTTTAAGTGCTACTTCTTTTGTCTGATTTTAAATATTTTATCTGAAATGAAATCAGAATGGTGTTAAATTAATTTAACTGTAGCATGTTCCATACTAAATGATTCAGTTGGGTTTTCCTAATTTATGTTTTTCTATGAAGCAGGTAGCATTCATTGCATGAAGACAAGTCTAGAAAAAATTATTGTTCAACTGAAACTTATTTTAATGAAAAACTGTTCAAATCTGTGTAGCAGCTGTTATAAAGCCCATATGTATCTATATATTTATATATATAGTAAAAAATACATCATATAGAAATCCACATTTGAATGAGTTTAGGAAATGGAATATTTGGTAATTATAGGACATTATGTTCATTTGACATTAAAATTTTTGTTAATAATGAGTGGGTTGATTTGGTTTATACTATTTTTGAACCCTGAAGCTTTAAAGAAACATCTTGTGTACCTCAAAGTTAACAATAATAATACTACAAGGTTGGCTATTATACCAAGTGATAGATCTGTAGCCAAACCACTAAAGAAATTTGGTGCCTCAAACAAAATAGCCTTGGTAGTTAAGCATTGTAAGAAAATAAAAAACTTACAGAAAAAAGCTACCCAAATGTTCTTCCAGATATTAATGTAATTTTATATTAGTGTAACCCAAGAACATAGGAAATACATTCTAATCATAGAGCTCAAGCAAAGTCATTCTGAACCCAATGGTTTCAATTTTATTTTCCACAGAATTCATAGTATAACTTAGATGAGAGTAGCAGAGAATTCCGCAGCTTAAGAACTAATTCCTTATACAAAATTTTAAGTTCTAGCTTTAATTAGAATATATTTTAAATGGGTGGTTTGGAAATTACAATCCTTGAAACTGAAAAAAAATAGAATTATTAACTTGGTTAAGTAAAAAGGATAAGAAAGGACGAAATAGATATATTTACTTTATCTTTAGAGAAATACACTTGATTGAGGGTTATTCATGCTTCCTCTCTGTGCTGGTGTTGGGAACAGAGACAGAACTCCTGTTGACTCCTTAAAACAATAAGGTATGTGACCTGCCACACTAGGCCTGTCAGATTTAAACAGACAACACAGTTGACTTCACTGATCTCAAGGTAAATTTGGGAAAATGCAGAGTTTAGTTAAAACATAGGTTCAAAATTTCTGGGTATGTCTGGAGAGCCGGTGGGGCTGGTATAGCAGATGGCTATTTGCATAAACGACTAAGGCGTCTCCTAAGAAAAACTCATCTTCAGCAAAGAGGAAGACAGGCTTGCCACATTCTACCTGATAACTGAGACTTAGAGCTTGAGGGTTTCTGATTCTAAATATCCAGTGCTTTCCTCTTCTGTTAACATTCACCAGCAAGTTGGAGGGCACAAACCTAATTTCCACCCTCCGTGCGGCTCTGAAAATGATTTCACCAAAAAGAATTCATAATTTATTATTAAAACCAAGCCCTTGTCTTAATTATCTCCAGCAGGAAACAGCGTGATTTTAGAGTCACTGGGTAATGTCCAATATTTTGTCAAAAGAGAGAAGCAAAATATTATAGAAGAAAATTAAGTCACTAGTTCTATCTTGATTACTTCTCTGGGCTTTGGATTTCTCAAAACAAAAAGAGTGAAATAATGATTTTCAAGGCTCTTTCTAGGACCAAGGCTATTTTCTCTCTACATCGAAGTTATATAGAAAATACATAACAGAAAGACTATCTCATGGTAAGCAGTAACTACGGAACTTCACTGATCTCATTGGACACATAAATACTCTGCAGGCAGGTTCTGACCTTAAAGGAAAAAAGAGGTGGGCGTGAGGGGAGGGCCCTTCCTAGCAGGGGCAGACAAGGATAGTTAGCAAATAAAAGCAAATGGCAAGAGAATGGAAACCAGAAGTACCTTTAGAGAAGTTTTATCTAATTAAAAAGCTTTTTCTGATTAAATGAAGTAACTCGAGGAAGACTTTGTCTGAGATATAAAAAATCAATTATGATCAATATTATCTTATTCCTCAATTTTGAATTTGGAAACTTCCCTTAAAACCTCCCTTTACAAACATCAAATCATTAGTTTCCTTATTATGTTCAGTGGAAAAGATATCCTTTTCTTCAAGAGTAGTTTTGTAGGGTGCACTAAATAGAAATGCATTTCTTGATTCTTTACTTATAAAAGTTAACAATGAACACTTTCCTGATTTACAAAGTGCTATCAGAGCTATGACTGGTTTCAGAAAAGTCAGCAATACGACTTTGATATTATGAAATCTCTGTGAAAGATAATCAGTGGTACCTACACTGCCTCATAAAGATGATAGAAGGATTAGCTAGGAACAGTTAACTTAAGTTGAATATAAAATGTGGAAAATAATCCCACAATTTAAAATATCTTAGATCCTTTTTTTTTTACATTACAAATTATATTACATTAAAAATAAGTACTCAGTTCTAATATGCAGAAACCATCTAGAACACCAACTGGGAGAGGACCTTTGGCTTTATTCTTTAACTGTTGACTCTAGAAAGCACAGTGTATATATGAGTCTTCTCTATTTTCCTTTTCTCCAAATCTCTTTATTAGGGAGGAAATAATGATTTACAAGATAATGGTTGTCATGTGAATACTGTTTCATACTCCCTGTGATAGGTGTCTAGACACCACTCCTACCAACCGAAGTCTTTTTTCACTGTCTTTCACTGGATCCCCCATGTTCTGTCAACTCCCTCCTGCCTCCCTCACTTCAGAGTCCTAGGTTCTGGTCTATAGACCACAACTAGTCTAAGTTCCACCCAGTATTTTCCCTAAGATGGCAATGTTTAAAATATTTTTGAAAATCTGAATAGCAAGTACAATATAATATTTATATTATTTTATATTATTCTGTACTGAATACAGGTTTATGATGTTCACTGGGTCTTTTGTTTGTTTGTTAAAATACTACTTATATTCTAATGTCAATAGCAGGATATTCAAATGCAAAATATTGAAGATGTCATATTTTTATACTTTTCCTGAAAAACATAGCAAGTACCATTCTCTAAAAAGTTATTTTTAAAGTCCTCTCTGTGCTGCACATTCCCATATATGTTCTATTCCATCATACTGTAAAACCTGTGAATATGAGGATAATGTCTTAGACTTCTTTGTGTTTCAGACATGCAGGTCAATATCAAGTAAGTATGTTTTCAAAGTATTCTTCAGTTTACTTGCCATATAATCAAAATCAAGAATTTAAATTTTGTTCAGAGGTAGGAAAATGTTGTTCAGAGGTAGGAAAATTCCTGAAAGTAATTTTTTCATGACATTCTAATATCCAACTCTGCTTTTTCAAAAAATGACTTAATCAGCAATATATTAGAGACAGCTTGCTGTGTTTACTATTGTTATTTGGACCAGCATATGTCCCAAACAGTTGGAAAGGGGGAAACAACAGAATTAGCTTGAAACCAAATTAGGGAGGTGAGAAAGGAAATTAATTTTCAGCTATTGAATCTAACCAAATGCTTTGGACATTTAAAGGGTATTTCTTTTGTTAAAAAACAAGAGAGGTTCCTTTGCAAAAAGTTGTTTTTTGTTTGTTTGTTTGTTTTTAAACATATAAATGTACTGCCATACAAAATAAGCTTGTGATATGTTTTTAACATTATTAAGTAAACTTGTGTTAATGATATTTTAATGTAAAAAAACAGGGATCTAAGATATCAAGAATTAATGCCTATCCTATACTTCCTTGTCAAGGCCCCTTAGCTTCCCACTTTGATTAAGCTGGTGGAATGGGGACAGAAGTCAAAAGTTGGGGAAAACAAGGAAGCTAATGATACTTTCCTTTTCTTTTTTCAGGGTTATCCATGCATTTGATCTAAGCAAAAGAAACAGAGACAGTTCCTTTGAATGATATTTGATTTTTATTATAAATTACCTGAGATCATATATAGTTAAAACACCTGGGGCACTTTTAATTATGTGAGAGTGACCAGCTAAGTAGAGGATCCATACCTCCTGTGCAGTGGGGATTTCTAGTTTGAATGGACAGAGGGAAGAGACTCAATTTGGTTTTGTCTTGGAGACTTAAAAATCCTATGTTAAGGATAAAAGTTACAATAACAGTGAAAAAAAAATCAGGCCCCAAAATGCAACATCCATGTATGATTCTTGCCAAGCATCAGAGTGATATGCAAGGTATAACCCGTTTACACATCTGTTGGTTGTGCTGTACAGATTCAGGAGAAAGATGGAGTCATTCAGGGTTGAAATGAGCCCTGATACAGCTATCTAAATGACCCTAGCAGAGTAAAATCTGCAGGACATTATGCTTGTCACCTTTTACCCTTTCACTCCAGTTCTTTTATGCATAGTGGCCTGTAAAACAGCACTAATAATTGGAGGAATACTTGCTTTTAGCAATATGTTGCTATGCTTGTTTATTTTTAGCAATAGGAAAATGAATGTGATTTCTGAGGATTCTCAGAATGAACTATGTAATCACCATGAGAACAGTCATTAATGAGTATGTCCAAAAAAGCATGAAGCTCTACATGGAAAAAACTACATTCAATAAATTTGGTTTATTATAAAAAGAAATGTTTTATATATTTGGGGACCAAAGTTTAACAAATGTAAGGATATTCTTGAGCAGCTTTTTAAAATGTATAATGTACTTGTGTTTGTTTATTCCAAGTCTCGTACATTGATAATTTCTTTTTAAATCCTGGACTCTTTTCAAGTCCAACAGTGATAGGGTCACTTGTAAAACAAATAAACAAAGGTAAATAATAACAACTAATAGTTTATTATCTGTATATACCAAAGTCTATTAAAATTTATAATCTGCACATAAATCTTATTTTTTCATTTTAAATTCAAGGAATAGTGTTTTCAGCAAAACATTTATATAGTACAAGAAATAAATTAGAAGGTCAATAGCCTTTTTGTTCAATCCTTAACTTATATTTCCTCTACTAGAAGAAATCTCTATCAATACTTTCTTGTTCCTCCGAATGTCCTTTTTTCATGAAATGATATGTTTCTGTTTAAAACTGTTTAAATGAGGAATAGCAGAGATGCTATTTTTTTCTTTACACATTTAATATAGAAAATCTAGGAAGCGACGACTTGAAAAATTGTTAGGGAAACTTAAGTTAGATATAAAGAAAAAAATCACTATTTTTCATGGTTTAAAAGTTGTAAAATCTTCTGGATAAAACACTGGAAAAATATTTTCAGAATATCCTTTGACCTACATTTGCTTTTTAAATTTTAAGTCACTATCACATGGATAATAGATCTAGAATGCTAAACTAACAGGACTCCAAAATGTTTTCTATAAATAGTCAAATAGTTGGAGGTGAGAGTGTTTTGCAGACACTAAGAGATGAAAAGATGTTCCCAAGTATCAACAACTGTATTGTAAAAAACTTTTTTTCATAATAATAAAAAGCAACCATACTATTCCTAACTAGCTGAGAATTTGAGCTACTGTCATTTAATTTAATTTTAATTTTTGTCATTTAATTTAATTAATTTTGACAGACTGCTGTCATTTAATTTGAAACTAAATTATTAATTAAAGTCACAAAAATGCCCTTTTGAATTTTTTGTGTCCCCTAAATTTCTTCTATTACCAGGTAGATCTCTCTCATTAAAAGATATTCAAAAGTTCTCTGAATAAATAGCAATGCTAGTAGTGTCCTTATGCATCAAGTAAATAAACATGGTTAGATAATGAAGACAGAAAATTATACTTATTAGATACAATTACTCCACTGCATGATATATCAGACTGTTGTTAATATTTCGGAGGCTCTGGCCAGGCGGGCTAGCTTCACGGGCGGGTAACAGAGACGCGGAGACAACGGCTGGGCAGGGAAGCTGTATTTCTTTATTCAGGAACAACGATTCATAAACTAAGACAAACTAATCACCAAACAGAACTCTGCTGTCTCTTTGCGGCGGCGCAAGCACTCTCTCTTACTCTGGAACTCAGGAACCCAGGAACTCTGTCACTCTGGAACTCTGGCAGGTTTCTTTCGGGGCGGGGACAAGCGGGGCCGCAAAATTAACTGGACTGATCTAATTCTCTTGGCGGGGGAGAACTAGAACCCAATGCAAAGCATACAACAACTCCCCCTTTTCCTTTAACTAAATGGCTACAGTATCAAGGGTGTGGGGTGACAGAAACATATATCATACAGGCATTTTTAAAAAAGAAACTGGCACAAACATGGAGAAACATGCAAGCCAATAACAAGAACCAGCGTGTTGCCAAGGGAAGGCCTGAGGGGGCCATATCTGCCTCTGTGGGCTAAACTTTATCAGCTTAAAAAAAACATTTCTTGCCTCTGGGGGGCGTACTTTCTTGCCTCTGGGGGGCGTACTTTCTTCGAAGGGCATTTGCATGGGGGCAGAAAAGCCTAGAGTCCCAAAGGCAGCTGGCTGCAATTTACATACTATGAAACAAAACTTGTTTATTAGCATATCTACTGCACGATCCAACGTTTTTAATAGAGAAGGAATTTGAGACTTTTACATATCAACAACGTCTTTTAACCTTTTGTTACACCCATTCAAGATGGAGTCACGTTGTACTCAGGAAAGGAAACCTCAGGCATGAGAATAATTAGCATAGCCATTGTGCGATCTACCATTCCCAATGTAAAGCATACAACATCAGATTGCCCCCTAACATCATTCTAAGTGAAGTAGAATCTACTTAGATTTCTACAGAATTATGTAGCATTACCAACAATTTAGCAGACACATGAAAATGTGTGAGGAAATACTGAGAAACAGAAGTTTTATTGAGCTAAATATTAAGATATGTGACAGTAAATTTTTAAATATTCAGTTCACTTCCAGTGGAATATTTTTGCATATGTAGCATTTGGCTACTGATTTCAATACTAGAAGAATAAGACAGAAATCAGGAGCATAATTAAAGAACTTACAGAACATCTGGAAATTTAGTGAATATTATTCGGATAAAAAAGATTGTTGGAATTTGATCACATGTGATATTGCTGTCATCTGAGAATTTATAACTCCTCTAATTTCTTACTAAAAGGCAAAGCAAGACTCAGTTTTAGGCCTAGCTCTATTAACAGTTTTTAGTCCTGAATGTCAGACTTCTAAATCCATGATCTATGAATAATTGTTGAAGGAATGAGTGAAGGATTTATTTTATAAGTACTATTAAAGAGGCCAATGTTATGTTAAATTTACATACAACTTTTTAAAGATTTTATTATTATTATTATTAGTGACTTAATAATGATTAACAAGATTGTAGGATAACAGTGGTACAATTCCATACAATTCCCACCACCAGAGTTCCATATCCCATCCCCTCCACTGGAAGTTTCTATATTCTTTATCCCTCTGGGAGTATGGATGAAAATTCTTTATGGCATCCAGAAGGTGGAAGGTCTGGCTTCTGTAATTGCTTCTCCAGTGAACATGGATGTTGCACACACAGCTTTTTAATTATTAAATTTTCCTTTAGCCAGCAGGGTTACTGCTGGAGCTCTGTGTCTGCAGAACTCCAACCCTCCTGGTGGTCCTCCATCTGCCACCCTCATTTTTATAGAGGGTGAGCAACAGAGAGAGAGACAAAGAAAGAGCAAATGAGAGACACTAAAGCTCCTTCCCCTCCACCCCCACACAATTGCTCCTATGTGGTAGCCTGGGGATTGAATCCAGTTCTAATTTTTATTACCCAAACCAGCTGAAGACGTTCTTTTCTTTTTCTTCTTCTTTCTTTTTAACTAACAGTGGTAACATGGGGACATTTATACATAAGGCTTTTTCTATAATTAGAATTATTTCCTTAGAAGTTCCCAGAAATGGAATTAATAAATCAAATGCTATGAACTTATAAATCTCTTGATACCCATTACCAAATGCCTTCCCCAAAGCATTTACCATTATATTTCCAACATTAGACATGTTAAATAGGAAATGGTATACATTGAACATTTGAACACAATTCAAAATTAATAATATATAATTTAAAAAATGAAACAGCAGCTGGTGTTGACATAGCTGGTAGAGTGTAGACAGTACTATGTACAATGACAGAGTTCCCCAGCCCCCATGCACAGGGGGAAGCTTCATGACTGATGAAACAGTACAGTAGGTATCTCTCTCTTGCTCTCTATCTCCCCCCCACCTCTCAAAGTCACTCTTCCCCATACAATTTAAGAAAAGGAAAAAGAAAAGAAATAGTTGCTAGGCATATTGGATTCTCCTTCATGTACCAAACCTCAATGACAATCCTGATGGCAAGGGAGGAAGGAAGGAAGGAAAGAAGGAAGGAAGGAAGGAAGGAAGGAAGGAAGGAAGGAAGGAAGGAAGGAAGGAAGGGAGGGAGGAGGGAAGGAAGGAAGGAAGGAAGGAAAGGCAGGCATTATGTGCTTCCATCAAGCCCTATCAAGTTCAAGACATCTTACGAAATATGTACTGTACACAAATAATTTTATCTATGTAGGACAGATATATAATTTAATTCTTGCCCAGTAAAAGAAAAAACAAACAAATAAAACACCTTCCATTTAATAGTGGTAACTGACCTATAGTAAGTAGATGATGTCAAAATAACACTGGCAAACGATGGCAGGAATACTAATGGTAGATTTTCAAGTGCAAAATTAGGCATTGTCCAAATCAATCTAAGAAACAGGAAAGTCTGTGAAGCCTTCTTATAAGTAACAACAACATAGTTTATTCTGAGGATTCTGAGGAAACTAGCCAGGAAAATAAAAAGTAGGAACAGAAAAAGAAAGAGGATAGTCAGAGCAGAAAGATTCACATGAACTTTGAGAATAACCTGTTATCCAACTTATATAAATATGGGTAACTAACTTCTCCTTTGCCATTTTTCTACATTTGTTACATTTGTGGCATGCACTATTATTTTAATGTAGTATTGGCAGTGCTCTATAATCACTTCCTATCCACAGAATATATACATCAGTCTCCATCATCTATTCTCAGGAAAAGGGAGATGCAATTAGACTTTCTAGAAGTTATTTGATGAATGCATGACTATATTTTTCATTATCACAGCACTCATGGTACTACTGACTGGTTAATGGCCAGGAAAAAGCAAATTCTTGCAATGTGTGGAACATTTCCACGAAACACAGAACTACCCTGCCTAAAAGGACAATGGAGCCTCACTCACCCTTCTTAAGCAATACCAAAGCAGATCAAAAGAAGAGAAAGGTATCACTTTACACTATCACTTACCCTCATCATACCTAAGTCACGTGATTCCTCTTAAAAACCAGTAAAATTTCCAAGATTTGGGTTGCAAGACAGTGTGCCTGTTTTGCCATGAATTTGACCCAGCCTTGAGTCCTGACCCAATCTCTGGGAAGATGCTTTAGTTATAATGCCTCTTTCTGTCTCTTCCCCCTTCCCCCCACATCTTTGAAATAGTCTGGAGCACTGGAACCCCAACTGAAGCAAAAAGCTCCCAACATTTGTAAAGTGTTCAAAGCACTTCACCAACTGTCTTACTGCTTTTATTAACACATTGCAGCTTATTGACTGTGATCAAACAGTGAACAACACGAAAAGATTTTCTTAGAGTAAAAAAAAAAAAAAGAAAGAAAAGATTGAGACTGTTAAGGTATGTAAGGTACCAGTTAGTGAAATAAAAGCAGTGGCCCTGCCCTGATTGTTAGCCAAGAAAATAATTCAGCATAATTACCTTTATTCTTCACCACAAGGCAAAGAATTTCTTGAGGTCTAAAATCCATGAAACCTTTTTTGTTTTGTTTTGATTAATAATTGTGGATAAACCCTCCTATCAATAATCACCTAGAGGTGAAGCCCAATCTCCTCAAGCTTAGGGGTTACCTCATTATCAACAGTAAGGACTAAAACGATAAGTTCATATCAGGAGAGTTTCTTCTTAATTATATTAGTAGAGTTTTTGAAGTCTTCAGCATGCACTGCTTTTAAAAGTTTCTTTAAAAACAAAGTTGCCATGATTTATTTTTTACTGAATTTTTACACCTATTAAAGTCCAGTTGTTTAATCTTTAAGGCAACCATACCGTTCTTGGGGAAAAACTCTCTAAAACAGAGGGTTCTTAAGATTTTTATTTTACAATAAAACAGGCCACAGGCAAATAAACACAGTTCTGAGTTAAAAGTGGCAGGAGCATTAGGTTTCAGAATTATCGTAAAACAGGAAGGTTGTAAGGGTATAACATAGGATGAAAGCAGTCTTAACCCTGAAGCCTTCCTGCTGACTTGGTCCATGCCAAAATACACAATGGTTTACACACAACACAAATGCACACAATGGTGCACAAAATGTACAAAATACTAAAAGAATAACTTATTTGGGATCATAGTTATCTTTCCAAAAGTCTAGTTCAAAAGTAGAAGATTTAAAAAAATGAAATGATGGAAGAGTTAATTCAACTATTTATAAAAACATAGTGCCAGTTCATTTGATTAGAAATGGCTTTCAAGCTATTTTACGTATGTATCAGTTTCTATTAAGGTAATGCCATCTGGGAGAATAATCTCTGCTTGATGATAATTCACACACACTTAAATTCCTGTGGGGGCGGGGACTGTAGGTCTACTTTCAGTGGTGGATTTCTCTCAGGACAATTGCTTCTAGACCACACCTCAGAGAAAAAATATATATATATCTGCATGGGCAAATAGACTTAAACTGTATATTGTGGTAAAGAAGATGTATATTGTGGTATACCTACATTTATAGGGACATTCCAATAAAAGCAATGAGAACACATGACAAATGGAGGTAGCAGTTACATTGCTCACCAGAAAAATAAAGAAAGCGAGGTCATTATTTTTTCTTCCCTGAAATAAAGACACAGCTTCTGCTTAGTTTAAACAGTCACTGCAAAAAGGGAAGCTTATGTTTATTCAGCTATGTTCTCAGCAGTCCAGTTCATTAGGTTTGTAAGGTTTTTTTGTTGTTGTTGTTTCCTTTTTTTAAAAAACTTCGTTATAGCAATTTGTAGGTACTGTAAAACCTCATTTGTAGTAATGCAGAGATCTACACTGCAGAATCCAAGTACAAGATAGCATGAATGCATACAAAATGCATGCAAATTAATTTCAATATATTCTGCAAGTTCAGAGAACTTTTAACCTGAAATAATCTAGCCCTTTTCCTAGATAGCAACGTTGTATTACTAAAAGCTTATATTTTCACACATAATCCTTCATGTATGTGGCATAGAAAATTTAATATCCCTGGATAACACATATAAATAAATACAAGTAAGTGTGCACAATTCCACTACTTGAAATAAATTTGTGTGATATTTTTAAATTTTTCTTGTATTATCTTTATTTATTGGATAGTGGCAGCCAGGCATCGAGGGGCGGGGAGATAAAATAAATAGAGACAAAGAGACATCTGCAAAACTCTTCACCACTGGCAATGCTTTCACCCTGCAGGTGGAGACCGGGAGCTCGAACTCAGATCCTTGAAAACTGTATCATGTGCGCTCAACTCAGTGCGCAACCACCTAGCCCTTTTGTGTGATTTTTAAATCACAGTTATTAAAAAGAAAAATTCCGGCTCAAATGCTTAATCTTTTAATGAGTACAATATTATTTATAAAGGATGTTAATAAAAGCAAATGTGATTACAGTCATGCAAATAAGACTGCTTTCTTCAAACAATTACATGTAAATATAACTTAGCCTTCTAAATAAGTGTAATGGGCATCTTATTGAGACTTGAGGCCACTATTTACTATCATTTATTCTGTGAAATAAGGACAGAACTGCTGTAGGGAAAAGATAATACAATAACACCAAAACTAGTTCTAAAGCAACTGAAATTACCATATGAAACTTAAGCAATGTAAAAAAAAATCAATAATTAGCAATCTATTTTTTTTTTTTTGCCTCCTGGCTTATGGCTGAGGTTTTGTGCCTGCATTATAAACCCACTGCTCCTGTGGCCATTTTCTTTTTCAATTTTTTTTTTAACAGGTCATAGAGAAATTGAGAGGGGAGGGGAAGGGAGAAAGACTCCTGTGGACCTATTTCTTTTCTTTCTTTTATTTACTATGACAGAGAGAAATTGAGAGGGGAGAGGGAGATAGGAGAAAGAAAAACACCTGCAGCACTACTTCACCACTTTCGAAGTTCCCCACTCTCTGTAGGTAGAGACCAGGGACTTGTCTATGAGTCCTGGACATGGTAATGTTTGCACTATACCAGGTGTATGACCTCCCAGACCCAATATCCTATCTTTTATATGTAAGTTTATTAGTGATTTAATAATAGTTATAGGTTTTCAACTTACACAGGGATACTGCTTTATACTAACAACAAAGTTCTGTGTACCCTGGACCCTTCTGCCTTCTAATGTAGTCCGTCTCTCTCTCTCTCTCTCTCTCTGCATGTGATTTAATTATCTATACTGTGAATGTGAGTAAAAGCATCTAGTAGTTGTGTTCTACGTATTTACCTATTTCACTGAGCATAACACTCATTTGAAGCGACATGTACACCACTATGTTCATAACTGCATATTCAGAACAGCCAAGGAATGCTAACAACTAAAGTGAACACTGACAGACAACTGTCTAAATAAACTTGGGATATCTAGTCAATGGAATTCTACTCTGTAACTAAAAAGATGATAATGTATTTTGGGGGACAATATAGATATAACTGAAGGTAACTATCATTTTGTTCACTAATGTGTGCCAAGCACCTAAAATAATTCTTGGTACATGCCAGATGCTCAACAAATATTTATATTATGTACTTAACAGCCTGGAAATGATATAATCTAACAAAACAGGATAGAATAAATAGGTAGGAGGTAGATAAAGTCAAAATGATAGCTTAAAGGTAGCACCTGGTGACTCTCCACAAAAAGGCTGATTAGGACCTGGGAATTCTGGGTGAGTCCAGAATTTCTAGACCAATAGGAGAGAAACTGTGGAGGAGGGTACAAAGAGGAGCCACAGTGGAATATTGTAGCTCAAATATAAATTGGCAAGATGGTACTGAGAAGGACAAATGGAACAGGTGGTGAGTTTCCTCTCCACACTCACCCAGGCCAGAGGTAGCTTGCTAAGAGGCAACCAGAGTCTGGGCAACCCCCATGTGGTGTTGAACTCATGAAGCAAGATTCCAAGGCTGAACCTTTCCTCAGAACTCAGAGGGGAGCCATCTGGGCCCTTTGGTGGAGTTAGTCCCAGGTCTCTGGGTTTGGGGTCGGTGGAATCTTTGGTTTGGTTTGAATTGCAAGCTGTTTGGTGTTGGGTTTTATTTTCTCTATTTACTTGTTTCTGCTTCTGTTTTCCCCCTTATCTCTGGTTTGATCAGTCTTGGCCTTTGTTGTTGGTATTGCTGTTGTTGTATAGGCTGGAATTTCTTTGTGATTTCTCTTGTGGGTGGAGTTTGGCTTCCTGTGATTTTTAACCCATTTGCTAGGGGCACTCACAAGCCTCAGTTTAGTTATGGGGTGCAGGGTGGAGCATTTGGTTTGGCCTGATTTGCAAACTGCTTGGTATTAGGTCTTGTTTTGCTGTTTGTTTGTTTTTATTTTACTTTTTTTTTTTTCTTATCAGAGCACTGTTCAGCTCTGGCTTATGGTGGTGAAGGGGATGTTTATTTGTTTTTGTTTCTGTTTTTTCCCTTTTTTTTTTGGAGGGGGTGGAGTTTGGCCTGATTTGCAAACTGCTTGGTGTTAGGTTTTATTTTGATGTTTGCTTATTTGATTTTGTTTCTGTTATTCCCCTTCTCTCTGGTTTGATTAACCTCAGCTAGCTGCTATTGTGGCTGTGTAGACTGGAATTTCTCTGTGTTTATATCCCCCACTCTTTCTCTCTCTCTCTCTGGTTTGAGTAATCTTTGAATTTGTTAGAGTTGTTGTAAGGGCTGGCATTTCTTTGTGATTTCATTTGTAAGAGGAGTTTGGTTTGGTTTTTTTTTTTTTCTTTTTGTAGTAGTCCAGTCATATATCTCCTATTTCAATTTGAACACGAGACACTTCATTTCATCTTCCAAAGGCAGTATACATTAGAAAAAGTCCCAGAAACTCCTGAATCAGACCACATGGTGACTCACTGCAGTTTTCTGGGAACCAACAGACTATAGGTCATACTACACAAAAACTGAACAATAGCCAGGACACAAAATACAAAAACAACAAAAAATGATTAGGTTAAAAAAAAATCTACTGCAGCAATGAACCAAGACAAGAGACCCCCAAAATTCCAAAAGTTCCAGACGCAAGTAAGAATGAGGAAAGTATCCACACATTAATTGAGACATTAATCACAAGAGTGAGGAAAGCTTTTGAGTAAAATACTATCAGAAACAGGGAAATAACCAATGAAATCCTGAAAGAAAACATGAGCTATCTCAAGATAATTAGAGAATGTAAAGCTAAACTAGCTCAGTTAAAAGGCCGGCTAGCAGAACAAGCTAATACTGTAACTGAACAAGGTTAAAAAAAAAAAAAAAAAAGCTGAACTGAAGAAAAAAACTGAGGAAAGGGAGAGCAGAACAATATAAGCAGCAAACAGAATTAGCCAGACCAAGGATGAATTAGAGAAAACTAAGAAAGAAGTAAAAGAGCTAAAAAGGAGAATGAAAGACACTTAAAACAACAACAGAGACATATGGGATGATCTCAAAAGAAGTAACATACCAGAAATGGCATAGCAGAGAAAGAGAAGAAGGGAGGTTTGAGCCCCAGCTCCCCGCCTGCAGGAGAGTCGCTTCACAGGAAGTGAAGCAGGTCTGCAGGTGTCTATCTCTCTCTCCCCCTCTCTGTCTCCCCCTCCTCTCTCCATTTCTCTCTGCCCTATCCAACAATGATGACAACAATAATAACTACAACAATAAAACAAGGGCAACAAAAGGGAATAAATAAACTTAAAAAATTTTAAAAGAAAGAAAGAGAGGAAGGGGAAGGAAACATCCAAGAGTAAATAATAGAAGAAAAATTCCCCACCCTAAATAACAGAAAGGTCATTAAGATTCAAGAGGCCCAGAGAGTCCCAACAGAATCAACCCAAGCCTGAAAACACATCATAGTTACAATGAAAAAAAGTAAGGATAAATAAAGGGTCCTGAAGGCTGCAAGAGAAAAACAAAAAGTCACAAAGAGGAAAATCAATAAGACTACCAGCAGATTTCTCCACACAAACTCTAAAAGCCAGAAAAGAATGGCAAGACATATTGAAGACTCAATGAGAACAGCTTCCAACCAAGAATAGTATATCCTATTAGAATGCCATACATCAGAAATGATAGCAACAACAAATGCTGGAGAGGTTGTGGGGACAAAAGAACCCTCCTGCACTACTGGTGGGACTGTAAATTAGTCTAACCCCTATGGAAATCGATCTGGAGAACCCTCACAAGGCTAGAAATGGACCTTCCATATGACCCAGTAACCCCTGTGATAGGGAATAAATACTAAGGAGTCAAACACACCCATCCAAAAAAAATGTGCACATCTATGTTCATAGTAGCACAAAACCTGAAAGCAATGCAGGTATCTAACAACAGATGAGAGTGGCTGAGAAAGTTGTGGTATATATACACAATGGAACACTACTGGGCTAAGATTAATAAATCCACCTTCTTTGACCCATCTTAGATGTTAGCTAGGAGAAATTATCTTAAGTGAGACAAACCAGAAACAGAAAGATGAGTATGGGATGATCCCTATCATAAACAGAAGTTGGAAAAGAAGAACAGAAAGAGAAATAAAAGCAGAATTTGACTGAGTTTGGAGTATTGCACCAAAGTAAAAAAACAAACAAAAAAAAAACAAAGTGGGTGGGGGATGGAGAAGGGTAGATTTTCAACTGTACAGATATGGAGATAGGGACATAGACTTTTGGTGGAGGGAATGGTGTTAATATATTCTATTAAATTATAGCCTTATAAATCATTATTTAATCAATATGCAAGGGGAAAATTGAATTTTTTGAGCTCTTTAATACATAGACTTCAGTTCTGAGTATATATTCCTTTAATCTAAGCACTTACGGTTACAAATGAGTAAAATGATTGAATTTTAACACTGAGCTTAAATTACTAATGCATTCATAATAATAACTTTTTGAAATATTAAGTCACCTATAGTCTTAGATAAAGGAGACCAGAAATAAACAGCCTTATCAATATATAAAGTACAGTTATTTGTAAATAGCATTAAATGACACAAATAATGGTAAGGTCTTATATAGTACAGCAAATCTTAAACCATGGGATTTTCAAAGTAAATCAAGTTCCCAAAGAACCTGGTTATAGTCATAATTATCCACCCATATTTCTCCCAGTCCTTTAACCTCTGGGGATTTGCTCATTTTCCTTCATGCTTTTATTGATCCATAACATTTGATACTGGATCTAATGATCTCAACCAAATCAATGCAACCAGTGCCACCTCAGCAGAATTCACTTCAAACTTTGTCCAGAGTCGCCAGGCATGGGATGTTAACCCTACAACTCCAATACTCTGGTGAGACCTTTCCTAGCTCTTCCTTTTGGGTGGCACATGTCCTAACAAAGTTACAGAACCTAGATATAGAGCACATGTAACCATAAGTTGAGGGAAAATATATATCTTAAAGTAAAAGTGCACAATAGTCTACAGTAACTCAATAAGTACATAAGGCAAGTAGAAGACCCAAAAACAATACCATAAGGTACATAATCAAATATTTTCTTGTTATTTTTTTTAACCAGAGTACTGCTCAGCTCTAGTTTATGGTGGTGCGGGAGATTGAACTTGGGACTTTGGAGCCTCAGGCATAGGAGTCTCTTTGAATAACCATTATGCTATCTACCTCCGCCCTTCAAATATTTTCTTAGACCTAGATACCCTCCTCACCTACTCCCTATTTCACTTCCCTCAATCACTCTAAGGCTAACCTTGTCAGATAAAGTAAGGACTACAAAAGCTAGATAGTTCATGAGACTGAGGTTAGATCGATGGGGTTTACAGTTAATGGTATTTGTATACTTTTCCCATATTTGGGAGCTTCTCTCTACCCTTATCTAGGTTTCTAGTCCTATCCTCCTCAACTCTAAAACCATCTCCCCAGACAATATTCCTAGCCCACCTGCATGTTAGCTGTTGAGCTCAGGCAAAAATTAGTAAAGTCATGGACCCCTTGGAATATACCTAAAATAGACCTACTAGCTCCTACCAACATGAAGATCCCAAATTTCACCTCTTATATTCTTACCTTTAGGTTCCTGATTATTTAACAATTTGTTCTACTTTATATCTTAATGCTTTTCAGCCAAAAAGTTACAGATGCTATCATGATGCCATTCCTGACTTCCCTGGGCAGATGACCTCATAGAAGTGTCCTAGAACCTCATCTCTCCAAAGCCCTGCCCCACTAGGAAAATATAGAAACAGGCTGGGGGTATGGATCGACATGTCAACACCCATATCCAGAATAGAAACAATTATAGAAGTCAGACCTTCCACCTTCTGCACCCCATAAAGATCTTTGGTTCATACTCCCAGAGAGATAAAGAACAGGGAAACTTCCAATGGAAGGGATGGGATATGGAACTCTGGGGGTGAAAATTGTATGCAATTGTACTACTGTTATACCACAATCTGAAAGGCATATAAAACAATAAAAAATGCCAACAGAATGAAAAAACTGTGTGTGTGTTTATATTTATTTATTTGATTTGTTTCCAAAACAAATATTGCTGGGATTCAGTGCCTGTGCAACAAGTCTACTGCACCTGGCAGCCATCATTTTTTCTTTCACATTTGTTTTTAACAGACATACAGAAGTGAAAGGGATAGGGAAATAGCGAAGGATACAGACAGACTTTTGCAGCACTGTTTCATCACTTGTGAAGCGTTCCCTCTGCAAGTGGGGACAGGGGCTTGAAGCTAGGTCCTTCTATGTGCATTCTACTAAGTGTACTGCTACCTAAACTCAAAAATACTGTGTATTTTAAGTAGCAATATGTTGTATCAGCTTTAACTTGGGTTACTAATGTCAAATGAATGGGAAGCATGTATGGTCACAGCATCTGTAATGAACTCTTGTTTTAGGATGGATCAGGTTGAATTTGTGCATACATTTTTTAATGTATACTTTCCTCATTTTTTTAATTTGATAAGATAGAGAAAAATTGAGAGGAGGAGGAGAGGCATAATAGGAAAGAGAAACAGACACCTGCAGCACCACTCCATTGATTGTGAAGCTTTACCCCTGCAGGTGGGGACCAGGGGCTTGAACCAGGGTCCTTGAACATGGTAATATGTGCACCTAACCAGTTGCACCACCACCTGGCCACCAATAGTGTTGGGCAGCCGCCCTGCTCTGCTCCATCACTGATACTATGGTCTATTTACATAATCATTGTTTTGCCTGAGACCTGCCCTGCCTGCAGGGTATTAATTAATTCCACCATTAAAACCTTTGAAACAGTTGCTGTAGAAGCTTTCTACCTTCGTGCTCTTTCCTTTTCTTCATCCCCTTTCCTAGCCATTTCCTTTTCCGACTTGCCACTTCTGTTTCAAAAGACATAAAGGCATTGTCTCTGATCAATAAAGACACATTGCCTTCAGCTCTGCCACGAGTTCCTGGTTCCTCTCCCCTGTCCCTGAGTAAGCAGCAGCCCAGGTTGGCTCCGGTTGAATTCTTTCCAACACAGACAGCACGTGCCAGGGAAGAAACACCCACAATGCTAGCCCAGCAAATAGGATAGATCAGGTTGAAATGAGGGAAAATCTGCAATCTATTGAGCATCTATTCTATGGGAAGGTGTGGTGCTGACTGCTTGTTATGAACTAATTCCTCCCTATCCTTACAAACTTGCCATATTATTTTCTACTCCAACTTTACAGGTGACAAGACTAGAGATGAAGAGTTTAAATAATTGACTCAAGATATTTTTAGTGTGGTATATACAGAATTGTTCTCATCCCTTTCCGAAAAGACAATTCCTTTCCTCCATAAAATGTCTCCATTAGGTTATACTGGTAAATCATACACTAACACTAAAAATACTTTATAATTGCAAAAAAAAAAAAACAGAGTTACTAAATCTACAAAAATATCATGCCATTATCTATGTAATCACTAGGCAGGGGCAGGCAGTGTTTGGCAAAAGGGACAGGAACAAAAAAACAGCCAAATATTTAAGACATACTTAAATAGCTCCCTCTCACATATTCTTGCAGAATTAAATCAGTTGTGTCAATATGCAAATGAGAATAGAAATTTGTATTGGTAAAAATAATCAGTGTAATCTGACTGAGGGAGTAAAGTTGCAAGTACTAAAATAAGGAAATTAGAGTCTAGAGACTCACAAGGCAAAGAGTAAGAAAGACAAACTTTTTCATCTATTATTCTGGTCCTATATATATATATAAAAGAATATTTAGGACTCTCTCAATATTTACAATAAAGGAGTGGGCAGAATCCCATCAATTATAACATTATTACTGCAACATTACAATGCACATATGCCTCCTTTTTTTTTCATGAAGTCCATGCCCACATTTATGTATTCATTAAACTTTCCATAATTCCCACATAAATATTCACTTGACAGCTAAACCTCATAAGTGGAGAATGATTGTGCTAGCTACTGATGATATAAATTACTAATACAAAGGATCTGTTCCTAGGCGACTTGAATTTTAGGATAGTTGCTCCCAACATTCCCCTTCTGGGTACCTCAGCTTTACTAAATCTCTACCAAAAATAAATACTTAGCAACTGGATTTATTGAGTGGTCAATTTAAAAATACTCAACAACACGTGACTTTTGGAATTTTTGCAATTTCTCAAACCTGGGGATTGAAAGTACCACTCTCACTTCCTGTCCAGATTTTGATAAAGTACTTTTACATTTATCATAACTACCTCAGAAAACCCAAATCTTACAAGATATGATGCTATAGAAAAGAATTGGGGGAAGGGGGTAGACCTGGTAAAGTGCAAACATTACAGTGCACCAGGATCCAGGTTCAAGACCCTGGTCCTCACTTGCAGAGGGAAAGCTTCAGAAATGGTGACACAGGACCACAGGTATCTCTATATCTCTCTTTCTACCTCTTCCTTCCCTCTCAACTTCCCTCTGTCTATATCTAATAATAAATGAATAAAAATATAAATAAAAAAGGAAAGAATAGGTCTATATTCAAATTGTGAGCTTTACATTATCTATCAATTCATGTATTTGTGTATCCCTTCAAAATATGAAGTATCCCACAGCACTCTTGTGGTTCTAGTCTGAGGTGCTTAAGACCAAATCATGGTTCATGTAAATTTACTGCAGTTTTTTTAAATCTGTTTTATCTTTAGTACTTTAGATATTTTTGTATTAACAATTTCTTTTACTGGGAGAAATTGTTCTTTGCTTTGTGGAATATTTAGCAGCATCCCAGGTCTCCAAGTAGTGTACACCACTATCACACATTTCTCTCAGTTGTGACAACTAGAATGTCTCCAAATATCTTCAGATACTCCCTCAGAGTACAAAATTGCTCCTATTTGAGATCTATAGGTCTTGTGGAAGTAAAAGATAATTAAATAAATATTTGATAAGGGATAGCACACCAATAATTCTTCTAGCGTTTGCCCTTCTTCCGTAGCCAGTCAACAGCATCAGGTTGAGCCTGATGTAAAGTTTTGAGACCTCCTTTGAATCTGGAGAGGTGGCAGTCGTTGACTATGTGGGTCATAGTCTGTCTGTAGCCGCAGGGGCAGTTCGGGTCGTCTCTGGCTCCCCAGCAATGGAACATAGCAGCGCACTGGCCATGGCCTGTTTGATAGCGATTGAGGAGGGCCCAATCATAACGTGCTAGGTCAAAGCCGGGTTTGCGCTTGCAGGGGTCTGTGATGAGGTGTTTGTTCTTTACCTCAGCTGACTGCCAGCTCTGTTTCCAAGAGACTGGAACAGAGAAGTTCAGTGTAGGCGTAGGGGACCAGATTGGGTGACGAGACGTCAAGCGTTGGACAGGGTGGGCGAAGATATCCGCGTATATTGGCAGGTCCGGTCGAGCGTAGACGTGGGAAATGAACTTAGATGATGCCGCATCCCGACTAATATCTGGCGGGGCGATGTTGCTAAGAACTGGCAGCCATGGAACTGGGGTGGAACGGATGGTTCCAGAAATTATCCTCATGGAGGAATATAATTTGCAATCGACCAAGTGGACATGGGGGCTACGGAACCATACTGGGGCACAGTATTCTGCAGTGGAATAGCATAATGCCAGAGATGATGATCGTAGTGTGGAAGCGCTCGCGCCCCATGAGGAGCTGGCCAGTCTTGCAATGATGTTATTCCTCGTGCCCACCTTTGCTGCAGTTTTTATGAGATGTTTGTGAAATGACAGAGTGCGATCGAGAGCAACGCCAAGATAGACTGGCTGGGCTTCATGCCGGATTCTCGTATCGCCAAGCTGCACATTAAGCTCACGCAAGGCCGAGGCATGGTGTAGATGGAAAACAGATGATACCATTTTTGCAGTGCTAGGGATTACTCGCCATTTTTTACAGTAATCAGATATCAGAGACATGTCTTTCGTGAGTGTTTCCTCGAGGATGTCGAACTTTGATGCCTGAGTTGCACAGCAGATGTCATCGGCATAGATGAACTTCCTTGAAGAAGTTTCTGGGAGGTCATTGATGTAAATATTAAATAGCGTAGGAGCCAGAACAGAGCCCTGGGGGAGGCCACTTGAGACAAGTCTCCATCTGCTAGACTTGTCACCCAGATGTACCCGGAATCTTCTGTTTTGGAGAAGAAACGATATAGTGTTGGCCACCCATGGAGGCAGGCATCTTGAGATCTTGACTAGGAGACCACGGTGCCAGACCGTGTCATAGGCTTCTGTGAGATCAACAAAGACAGCACCCGTCTTTAAATTCTTCTGGAATCCATTTTCAATGTAAGTTTAGAGGCCCAGGGCTTGTTCGCAGGTAGATCTTCCTGGGCGGAAACCAGCCTGGGCGGGTGATAAGAATTTCTATGTAAGATGAGAAATACGTGAGAGAAGCAGCCTCTCAAGGAGTTTGTAACACACGGAGAGGAGAGAAATTGGTCTATAGCTGGCGGCCAGTGTTGGGTCTTTCTTTGGTTTCAAAACCGCTATAATCTTCGCAGGACGCCAAATATCATTATCACCAATAATGATAAAAGTAATCATTTGTCAATACCTGCACTACATAAATTCAGTAATAAATTCTTAATGCACATGATTCAGGTGACTAAAACACTTTTAATATTAACATTAAAACATGTCCTAAAAGTAGAGAATTCTAATTCTCTATATTTTCTGCCATTCTGTCATGTCACTAACCATGCCTTACTAGTCTTTTAGATTTTCTTCCTACTCTTCCTACTCTTTTCTTTCCTACTTATAGATCAGAGTTCAGATCATGTCTCTTTAAAATCTATTCTCAACACCTATGGACATCTAATCTTTGATAAGGGGGCCAAAGGATTAAATAGAAGAAGGAGGCTCTCTTCAATAAATGGTGCTGGGAAGACTGGGTTGTAACATGCAGAAGAATGAAATTGACCACTTTATCTCACCAGAAACAAAAATCTACTCCAAATGGATCAAAGACCTGGATGTCAGACCAGAAACAATCAAATACTTAGAGGAAAACATTGGTAAAACACTTTCCCACCTACACCTCAAGGACATCTTTGATGAATCAAACCCAATTACAAGGAAGACTACAGCAGAAACAAACCAATGGGACTACATCAAATTGAAAAGCTTCTGCACATTCAAAAAAACTATTAAACAAACAAAGAGACCCCTCACAAAATGGGAGAAGATCTTCACATGCCATACATCAGACAAGAAACTAATCACCAAAATATATAAAGAGCTCAGTAAACTTAGCATCAAAAAAGCAAATGACCCAATCCATAAATGGGCAGAGGATATGAACAGATCATTCACTACAGAGGAGATCCAAAAGGCTAACAAACATATGAAAAACTGCTCTAGGTCGCTGATTGACAGAGAAATGCAAATTAAGACAACACTAAGATACCACCTCACTCCTGTAAGAATGGCATACATCAAAAAGGACAGCAGCAACAAATGCTGGAGAGGTTGTGGGGACAGAGGAACCCTTTTACATTGCTGGCGGCAATGTAAATTGGTCCAGCCTCTGTGGAGAGCAGTCTGGAAAACTCTCAGAAGGCTAGACATGGACCTTCCATATGATCCAGTAATTCCTCTCCTGGGATTATACCCAAGGACTCCATAATACCCAACCAAAAAGAGGTGTGTACTCCTATGTTCATAGCAGCACAATTCATAATAGCTAAAACCTGGAAGCAACCCAGGTGCCCTACAACAGATGAGTGGCTGAGAAAGCTGTGGTATATATACACAATGGAATACTATGCAGCTATCAAGAACAATGAACCCACCTTCTCTGAACCATCTTGGACAGAGCTAGAAGGAATTATGTTAAGTGAGCTAAGTCAGAAAGATAAAGATGAGTATGGGATGATCCCACTCATCAACAGAAGTTGACTAAGAAGATCTGAAAGGGAAACTAAAAGCAGGACCCGACAAATTGTAAATAGGGCCCCAAAGTAAAAACCCTGTGGTGAGGGGTAGACATGCAGCTTCCTGGGCCAGTGGGGGGTGGGAGTGGGTGGGAGGGATGGGTCACAGTCTTTGGGTGGTGGGAATGGTGTTTATGTACACTCCTAGCAAAATGTAGTCATATAAATCACTAGTTAATTAATATGAGAGGGGGAAAATTAAGTGTATGTCTAGAAGTTTTTTAAAACACAGACTGAATCTTTTTAATATATAGGGTGTGTATTTGATATGCGGACTCCTAAAAAGCCTAGACCAAGTAGATCAGAAGCTACCAATAGCACAGCTATATACAAGATACTGGGTACTGTACAGCAAACACTAACAAAAGGACTTTTCAAAGTTAACCCAATTACCAAAAATGTGATGATAACATTAACTATCGATTGTCTTTTTGAACCCTAAGACAGCAGGAACCTCACATCTCCACTATACTTCCCCCAGTCCTGGAACCCTTGGATAGGGCCCACTTTCCCGTATGCCTCTCCCAATCCATATCAAATAATATTGCATCTGCCAATCACAACCTAATCAACGCAACGATGGCCACCTCAACATGCTTCACTTCAGACTGTGTCCAGAAACTGCATGTGTGGAATGACAACCCTTCAGCTTCATTACTCGGTTGAGACCTTTCCTTTCATAGTATACTCTAATTCCATCTCAGGTGGTTCACTTTCTAAGAAAGTCCCAAAACCTAGATATACACCAGTTTCTCTGAGAGAGAGCATATGTTCACACATATCCATAAACTACTGCAAAACATATACCTGAAAGCATAAGTACACTAGAGTTTGCAGTGAGTACCCCCCTAACACTTCCTCTCCACTATTCCAACCTTTGGGTCCATGATTGTTCAACAATTTGTTTGGCTTTGTATGTTAACTCTCTTTTCAGTCACCAGGTTCCAGATGTCATCAGGATGCCGGCCAGGCTTCCCTGGACTGAAGACCCCACCAATGTGTCCTGGAGCCCTGCTTCCCCAGAGACCCACCCTACTAGGGAAAGAGAGAGGCAGACTGGGAGTATGGACCGACCAGTCAATGCCCATGTTCAGCAGGGAAGCAATTACAGAAGCCAGACCTTCCAGCTTCTACAACCCACAGTGACACTGGGTCCATGCTCCCAGAGGGATAGAGAGTGGGAAAACTATCAGGGGAGGGGGTGGGATATGGAGACTGGGTGGTGGGAATTGTGTAGAGTTGTACCCCTCCTACCCTATGGTTTTGTTAATTTATCCTTTCTTAAATAAAAAAAAAACAAAAAACTACTTTTTAAAAAAAAGAAAAAAAAATCTATTCTCAAAACCTTAGCAATTGACAATAGAATAGCATTTGGTCAGAAAGTTTTTTACCTTATCTAATTGTGTTGAATATAAAGGAAACCAGAATTCCCCAACCAAACTTTTATGTCTAAGAGACATAAAAGATTTTTTTTAGTTTACGGCAATTAAAAAGCAGAAAATAAAAGAAAGATTTTATCTTTTTTTGTGTGTGCATGAAGTCATGATACAAATTCTTTTTCATTTACTGGAAATAGACTTTTAACATTTCAGCCACAGTACCAGTGAAACTTACAAACATTTTTGTGTTCATTTCCACCTACTTATTTATCATCTCTCAAATTTGAAGTCTTGAGAAGTCTAAAAATTTGTTCCATATATTCTCAAAAAAAAAAGATTGTTTTATGCTGAAAATATTGCTGGAGTTCAAAACCATTACTTTGAGCTAATCCTCAAAAATGTTCCTTCTAATTGGGAGATAGCACAACAGTTTATGTAACAGAATTTCATACCTGGAACTCAGTGGTTCCAGGCTTGATACTTGGCACTCCCTTAGCCAGAGGTGTGCTGTGTTCTAGTAAAACAAGGCAAAAAACAAAACAAAAATAGCTTGTGAATGATATACAAGATGCCTCAATGCACTATTTTTTTCAACCTGTGTTTTTGTTAGAGTCCACACTAGCAGCCTAAAATGGATAGAAGTAAAATCTTGCCTCTTTTACATATTCTCACTATTTACAGGTCCAGTACAAAATAACTTCACAAGAAAAGAAACATAATTCATTTACATACATCTTTGCCAGTGGAATTTTGATCCCTAGAAAGCAGGATATTTGAACTTTTTGGTTTACCATAGACAGAAATTAATATACTTTTTGAAATTTTATAGTAGCTCAATACACATATGTTGAGTAAACTAACAGTAGAGTAGATTATAGGCAAGAATCATTTAATACATCTACATGCTGAAACACAAGAGTACAGAGAAACAAGACATGTATATCTTAGTGTAGTCATGGTCAGGTAAAGCTTCCTAGACTAGGCATTAGATTTGACTGGTTTTAAGAATGAAAGAAAAAGCTGGAGGAGTAGAGTCCAAATAGTGACAACAGTTTGGCAACTCAAAGCCCAAGTAGGTGAGAAAGTTCAGGAAGCTATATAGGTGAACAGAGTTAGGTCAGTGAACAGGGTCTATGTCTCCAGGTCATGCAAATTTACCATTTTAATGCTCCTTAGAAATCTGCAACATGGTGAGTACCCCCCCCCCAACACTTCCTCTCTACTATTCCAACCTTTGGGTCCATGATTGCTCAACAATTTGTTTGGCTTTGTATGTTAAATCTCTTTTCAGCCACCAGGTTCCAGATGCCATCAGGATGCCCGCCAGGCTTCCCTGGACTGAATACCCCACCAATGTGTCCTGGAGCTCTGCTTCTCCAGAGACCCACCCTACTAGGGAAAGAGAGAGGCAGACTGGGAGTATGGACCGACCAGTCAACGCCCATGTCCAGCGGGGAAGCAATTACAGAAGCCAGACCTCCTGCAACCCACAATGACCCTGGGTCCATGCTCCCAGAGGGATAGAGAATGGGAAAGCTATCAGGGGAGGGGATCAGATATGGAGATTGGGTGGTGGGAACTGTGTGGCGTTGTACCCCTCCTATCCTATGGTTTTGTTAATGTCTCCTTTCTTAAACAAAAAACGAATTAAAAAAGAAAGAAAGAAAGAAAGAAAGAAAGGAAGGAAGGAAGGAAGGAAGGAAGGAAGGAAGGAAGGAAGGAAGGAAGAAAGAGAAAGAAAGAACGAAAGAGAGAAATCTGCAACATGGTTAAAAATATATAAATGCTGCTATGAACATAGGAGTACACACCTCTTTTTGGTTGGGTGTTATGGAGTCCTTGAGGTATAACCCCAGGAGAGGAATTACTGGATCATATGAAGGTCCATGTCTAGCCTTCTGAGAGTTTTCCAGACTGCTCTCCACAGAGGCTGGACCAATTTACATTCCCACCAGCAATGTAAAAGGATTCCTCTGTCCCCACAACCTCTCCAGCATTTATTGCTGCTGTCCTTTTTGATGTATGCCATTCTTACAGGAGTGAGGTGGTATCTTAGTGTTGTCTTAATTTGCATTTCTCTGTCAATCAGTAACCTAGAGGAGTTTTTCATATGTTTGTTAGCCTTTTGGATCTCCTCTGTAGTGAATGTTCTGTTCATATCCTCTGCCCATTTTTTGATGGGGTCATTTGCTTTTTCAGTGTTAAGTTTGCTGAGCTCTTTATATATTTTGGTGATTAGTTTCTTGTCTGATGTCTGGCATTTGAAGATACTCTCCCATTCTGTGAGGGGTCTCTTTGTTTGTTTAATAGTTTCTTTGGATGTGCAGAAGCTTTTCAATTTGATGTAGTCCCATTGGTTTGTTTCTGCTGTAGTCTTCCTTGCAATTGGGTTTGATTCATCAAAGATGTCCTTGAGGTGTAGGTGGGAAACTTTTACCAATGTTTTCCTCTAAGTATTTGATTGTTTCTGGTCTGACATCTAGGTCTTTGATCCATTTGGAGTAGATTTTTGTTTCTGGTGAGATAAAGTGGTCAATTTCATTCTTCTGCATGTTACAACCCAGTCTTCCCAGCACCATTTATTAAAGAGAGCCTCCTTCTTCTATTTAATCCTTTGGCCCCCTTATCAAAGATTAGATTCCATAGGTGTGGGGATTTATTTCTGGGCTTTCAATTCTGTTCCATTGGTCTGTGTGCCTATTTTTGTTCCAGTACCATGCTGTTTTGATGATGATGGCTTTATAATATAGTTTAAGGTCTGGGAGTGTGATGCCTCCATTTCTGTTTCTTTTCCTCAAGATGGTTTTGGCAATTCTAGGTGTTTTCAGGTTCCAGATAAATGATTGTAGTGTTTGTTCTATTCTCTTAAAGAAGCTTGTTGAAACTTTGATGGGTATTGCATTAAGTTTGTATATGGCTCTGGGGAGAATATTCATTTTGATGATATTTATTCTTCCAATCCATGAGCATGGGATATCTTTCCATTTCTTGGTATCAGTTTCTATTTCCTTGAGTAGCAACCTGGAAGCATCCAGGTGCCCAACAACAGATGAGTGGCTGAGAAAGCTGTGGTATATATACACAATGGAATACTATGCAGCTATCAAGAACAATGAACCCACCTTCTCTGACCCATCTTGGATAGAGCTAGAAGGAATTATGTTAAGTGAGCTAAGTCAGAAAGATAAAGATGAGTATGGGATGAACCCACTCATCATCAGAAGTTGAGGAAGAAGATCTGAAAGGGAAACTAAAAGCAGGACCTGACCAAATTGTAAGTAGGGCCCCAAAGTAAAAACCCTGTGGTGAGGGGTAGACATGCAGCTTCCTGGGCCAGTGGGGGGTGGGAGTGGGTGGGAGGGATGGGTCACAGTCTTTGGGTGGTGGGAATGGTGTTTATGTACACTCCTAGCAAAATGTAGACATATAAATCACTAGTTAATTAATATGAGAGGGGGGAAATCAATTGTATGTCTCAAAGTTTTTCAAAACACAAACTGAATCTTTTTAATATATAGGGTGTGTATTTGATATGCGGACTCTCTCAAAAGCCTAGACAAAGTAGATCAGATGCATCCAATAGCACAGCTATATACAAGATACTGGGTACTGTACAGCAAACCCTAACAAAAGGACTTTTCAAAGTTAACCCAATTACCAAAAATGTGATGATAACATTAACTATCGATTGTCTTTTTGAACCCTAAGACAGCAGGAACCTCACATCTGCACTATAGAGCCCCTACTTCCCCCAGTCCTGGAACCCTTGGATAGGGCCCACTTTCCCGTATGCCTCTCCCAATCCATATCAAATAATACTGCATCCGCAGATCACAACCTAACCAACGCGATTGCCACCTCAACATGCTTCACTTCAGACTGTGTCTAGAGACTTCACGTGTGGAATGACAACCCTTCAGCTTCATTACTCAGGTGAGACCTTTCCTTTCATAGTATACTCTAATTTCATCTCAGGTGGTTCACTTTCTAACAAAGTCCCAAAACCTAGATATACACCAGTTTCTGTGAGAGAGAGCATATGTTCACACGTATCTATAAACTACTGCAAAATATATACCTGAAAGCATAAGTACACTAGAGTTTGCAGTGAGTACCTCCCTAACACTTCCTCTCCACTATTCCAAGCTTTGGGTCCATGATTGCTCAACAATTTGTTTGGCTTTGTATGTTAACTCTCTTCTCAGTCACCAGGTTCCAGATGCCATCAGGATGCCGGCCAGGCTTCCCTGGATTGAAGACCCCACCAATGTGTCCTGGAGCTCCGCTTCCCCAGAGACACACCCTACTATGGAAAGAGAGATGCTGACTGGGAGTATAGACCGACCAGTCAATGCCCATGTTCAGTGAGGAAGCAATTACAGAAGCCAGACCTTCTACCTTCTACAACCCACAATGACCCTGGGTCCATGCTCCCAGAGGGATGGAAAATGGGAAAGCTATCAGGGGAGGGGGTGGGATATGGAGATTGGGTGGTGGGAATTGTGTGGAGTTGAACCCCTCCTACCCTATCGTTTTGTTAATTAATCCTTTTTTAAATTAAAAAAAATATATATAGACATATATATATATATGCAAGTTCTAAGGTTTATTATAATCTTATAAAGTGTCAGATTAGAAAATGGGGATTAGGTTAGGCAGCAGTAAGTAATCTCTGTAAGTACCCTGTTCTAGCCCCTGGCTCCCCAACTATGGGGAAGGGGGTCGCTTCACAAGCGGTGAAGCAGGTCTGTAGGTGTCTGTCTTTCTTTCCCCCTCTGTCTTCCCCTCTTCTCTTGATTTCCCTCTGTTCTATCCAACAACAATGACACCAATAACAACGATAATAATAGCCACAGCAATGATGAAACAACAAGGGTAACAAAGGGGGTGGGGGAGGAAAAAGGCCTCCAGGAGCAGTGGATTCGTGGTGCAGACACTGAGCCCCAGCAATAACCATGGAGGCAAAAACATAAATAAATAAAATAAAATAAAATAGGGAAGGAAACCTTACACAGGTAAGGTGACCAAAAATGAAAAGTTATGTGTCTATATACAGCTATTCCTGTACATCTAAAGGTAATTAATGTCATTTTCTTAAGAGGTTGGCTATTCTGAACCAAGAAATACAAGGTCAGAGCATCACCTCAATTTTACAAATATTATTCTGAAAATGTTATACTTACATATTATACGACAAAGACAACATGGGCTATTTCATTATACCCCATATTGACTGAGTTTTAAAGTTTTCCCATCATAAATAAGAGAGAATTCAACATACTTTACTAAATCTGAAGCAAGTTACTTGCATGACAAATTTCTAGAACTAGATTTACTGTTAAAATACATAAAGTCCTAATATAGTGTCAGTTCTGCAGAAAGAATATATTCACATATTCTCCCAACACATGACATTAGTGCCATTTTTGCTATGTTCTTATAAAATTAACTATTTTTATATCCTTTCAAATATAGTAGGCTTTTTCAGAAGTGGGACCTCAAAAATGCAAAACCTCAGTACTCTAGGACAAGTTTTTATTCAGATAAATGCAGAGAGAGAGCAAAAAGAAAAGAGAAAGAGCTACCTCTGGTGCTATAGTACCTATCATGTTGTTTGTGCTAGGATTCAACCCTGAGCCTCACATATAGCAAGATATGTGCTTTTCATGGTTAACTTTCTCTCCAGCCCCTAGATTTAAGTAGTCCATCTGGATGACAATTCATTTTTCTTGATTATTAATGTTGAACATCGCCTTGTAAATTTACTGTCATTTCTTATGCTTCTTCTTTTAAGTGGTCTTCATACACTCTTTGAAAATGAGATTCTTAGAAAATTGTTATATTGTTTTCTCACTAACCTTTAACAGTACCCATTTATTATTACAAATATTCATTGATGAAGGCATACTATTACCAAGACATTGTGTACATTTTAATTCATTCATTTTGTGCGGCACTCTTAAGAAGTATATATTTATTTTTAAAGATGAAGACACTGAGGTTTAGAGAAGTTAGTAACTGAACTGAATTACATAGGTATAACAAATAATGGAGAAAACTTGATTGTGTGTGTGTCCAGGGGTGAGGTCAGTCAGCTCCCAGAGTGGTGAAGCATTGGTTATGATTTAAGAAAAGGGGAATATTTCATATAGAAATGTCAAGTCCTAGTATACCTCTAACTCTTTATAGCACCAACATATCACTGGGACTTAATAAATAATTTAAAATAAAAATAAAATAAAGTTAAACCATGGATACAGTTCTGCAGCATATTTCATGAGTGAAGTACTAGGTTCATTCCATGGTACTGCATATAAATATGTATTAATGAAATATTTAAAAGGTTTTATCAATTTTAGAGCAGTGCTATATATAAGAATGAAAGGATCTAGCTTTATATTCAATTTTTTTCTTGTGCCCTATTTAGTCTTTCCATTATCCTTCTTTTCTCTTCACTTCTCAGTCCTTCATTCTTTTCCTTTTTCAAAAGACTTTTATTATTACTTCATTACAGGATGGGAGTACAGAGCACCTTGACCATTTGGAGAGCTAGGAATAGAACCAGTGGCCTCCCTATGCAAAGCATACATGCTATTCTCTGAACTATCTCCCTGGATATTACTTCTTTCACTTTTTAAAAATACTTTATTTTTCCAGACGCTACCATGATGCCAACCGGGCTTCCCTGGGCAGAAGAACCCATCAATGTGTCCTGGAGCCCTGCTTCCCCAGAGCTCTGTCCCACTAGGCTGAGACAGGCTGGGAGTATCGATCAGCCTGTCAACACCCATGTTTAGCGGGGAAGCAATTACAGAAACCAGACCTTCTGCCTTCTGCACCCCATAATGACTGTGGTCCATACTCCCAGAGGGATAAAAATAGGAAAGCTATCAGGAAAGAAAATGGGATAAGGAGTTCTGGTGGTTGGAATTGTGTGGAATTGTGTCCCTCTTATCTATGGTCTTATCAAGTGTTTTTATTTTATAAATAAAAATTAAAAAAATATATTTATTTATTTTAATGAGATAGCGGTAGGGATGGAGGGGGTGAGGGAAAGGGAGAGACTAGAGCATACTGTTCAGCTGTGGTTTAAGGTGGTCCGAGGGATTGAAACGGAGATCTTTGGTGCCTCAGGCATGAAACCCTTTTGCATAGCCATTAAGCTATTTCCCCAACTCCTTGTTTATTTTTTTTTCAACTGGCACGGATAAAATTGGCACTTGGTGTACTTATCTACTACTCTTAACACGTGAATAGGTTGATATACTAAATCATAGTGAGGGTACACAGTGAATTATATCCACAAAAGACAAAATAAACAAAACAATACCTTGCGTCCCAATTACCAAAAGCCTTAGGCAATCAGTGATTTGTTGCTTCATTGAGTTACTTTTTTACAATAAACAACCTCTTTTTTACTTTTTTATTTTGGAATAACCTCAGATTTGTAGAAAAATTGCCAAGAGAGCACACTGAATTGCATTACAGGGTTCTCCCAGCTTCCTATAATGTTAATCTCTTATGTAATCAAGATAATCAAAACAAAAAAGTAACATCAATACAATATAAATTCTGCTTGGATTTTAGGCATCCTGTTAAATGTATCTTCATTGTTCAAAGATCCAATCTCAGATACCATGGCTGCAATGTGTTGCAAATCACCTTAGTTTCTCCATTATGGTGATTTTCAAGCTTTTATTAGTTTCTTCTAACTCACTCATTTTTGAAGATCATTGCTCAAATATTCTGTATAACATTGCTCACAATGAGTCTGACATTTTCTGCATCATTACACAGGCTATGAATTGGGGGGAAGACTGAAAAAAGATGAAATGACTGACTGTTTCATTACACACCCTTGAATATAGAGGATCCCTATGACTTGTCACTGGTTAAAGAGGTTTCTGGCATGGTTTCTCAACTATAAAGCCACTGCTTCCCACTGTGGTTCACTGAGTCACAAAGTTTAAATATTATTACTACAAGATTACAAGATTTATACTTACCTTTACTGTATAAATTCTATATTTTCTCTCCCCCCTCTATTACCCCTCCCCTCTCTATTTCTCTGTTTTCCGTCAAATAAAAATAGAAAAAAAAAAAAAAAAAAGGGACCAGAAGTGGTGGATTTGTAGTGCTGGCACTGAGCCCTAAGGATAACCATAGTGGCAATAATAAATACATAAGAAATAAATAACTGATTTCTAAATATATCCTTTCTTCTCAGCAGTCTTCCTACCAGGTACTTCTAAAATAAATATTAATGATGGTAAAGTGATAATTTCCTGTCTCCGTTTTTGTTGTGGTTTTTTTGTTGCTATTATTGCTTTGTTTAGTTGATTTGCCATCACAGTTATAAATCAGGTTCAATGATTACAATATAACTCCACCACTCCAAATGTCATTTTTTCCCTTTCTTTTCCTGATGGAGCTAGAGAGAAATTGGGTGAAGGGAGAGAGAGAGAAAGAGGAAGTACTTGCAGTACTGCTCTAGCCCTGGATAAGCTTGTCCTCTGCAGGTTGAGACAAAAGGCTTAAACATGGGTCATCATGTGCATTCAATTGTTATGTCACTCCTTGGATCTCATCACTGTTCCTAAGTATGCAATTCACTTATTTTATATTTCTACCTTTCTATACCAACATTCTTGAACTAGTGTATCATTTTCTAAGTCTATGACTAATGTGACCATTAGGAATCTGAGAGATTCAGTAAGACACCACAATCAGTAAGACACCAGAAACATAAATAAATATCATCAACCCAAGAAAAGCTATTAAATGAAGAATTAGCCCCAGCAGAATGAAAGCAAATGCATGATCCCAAAATAAATTCAGGGGTGGGGTGGGCAGATGGCGGACACCAGCACACTGGGTTAAGCACACATAGAACAAAGTGCAAGGACCAGCGCAAAGATCCTGGTTTGAACCCCTGGCTCCCCACCTACAAGGGGATCGATCGCTTCAAGGTGCTGAAACAGGTCTGCAGGTTTTTATCTTTCTTTCCCCCTCTATCTTGTCCTCCCTTCTCAACTTATCTCTGTCCTATCCCCCCCCCAAAAAAAAAATCGAAAAAAACAGCCACAGGAGCAGTGGATTTGCAGCGCAAGCACCGAACCAGAGATAACCCTGGATGTAAAATAAATAATAATTACATAAATAAATAAATAAACCAGAGGGTGAATTCCAGAAATGTTTACAAGAACTAATGGTAGGGGTGGAACCAAGATGGCGACTTTGAAACAAAACCTGCGTGAACTCCAAAAAAAAAACACGTGGCCTACAACCTGGGATTCTCTGGAGAGGGTAGGATAATTGGCGCGTCCCTGATAGGGTGAATAGGGGGTGGTTAGGGTGAGACCAAAAAAGAGCCACTCTTGGGTGGGAAACATAAGCCAAACAGACAAAGAAAGGAAAACCTTTGACTTCATTATTTCTGAACCCAGAAGGGTTAGCCAGCTGCTCATAGCAGGCTCCCAGAGGAGTTATTTTCTTTAAAAAGATTCCTGGGGAGTTGGGCAGTAGCACAGTGGGTTAAGCGCATATGGCGCAAAGCAAAAGGACCAGCTTAAGAATCCTGGTTCCAGCCCCCAGCTCCCCACCTGCAGGGGAATCTCTTCACAAGAGGTGAAGCAGGTCTGCAGGTGTCTATCTTACTCTCCCACTCTCTGTCTTCCCCTCCTCTCTCCATTTCTCTCTATCTTATCCAACAACGACGACATTAATAACTACAACAGTAAAACAGGGGCAACAAAAGGGAAAATAAATAAATAAATAAAAAGATAAGAACTTCCAGCCATGAATTCTGTATTCTGCTAAAATTATCTTTCAAATATGAAACAGAAATTAAGATTTTTTTTAAAAAAAGGTTCCTGGCACAGAAGGGGTGTCATTCCAAACCTTTTTCTTTTTCTTTTCCTTTTCTTTTTTTGTTAGGTGGCTGGAGCTCTATTTCAGTGACAAAATAACTGACCAATCAGAGCCTCAGCCCTGCCTGGGAAAGACTACCTGGAGTTTTTTGTTGTTGTTGTTTTGTTTTGTTTTTTCACCTCTTTGTTTTGATACTTCTTATAACTGGTTGTCTTTGCTCAGGCTGCTTGCAGCCAATTTGAAGTGGTCCAAGCTGCAAACTGACTGTCAGGGTTTTTTACTCTATCTTATTTTACTGTTACTATTATTATATACACCTGTCCCTTTTCCCTCCTCTTCAGGTTGACCAAAATTAACTGCTGTTGCCTTTTACATTGATAAGTGACTAGGTGCCCTATCCATTCTGAGAGGAAATTGTTTCTCTCTCCCACTTCTCTCCACCCTTCTTTTCGTGTCCTCCTAGCTAATTAAAAAAATAATAAAATTCTTTCCTTTTGCTGCTCTTTATTTCACCCACACCTATGGACATCTAATATTTGATAAGGGGGCCCAAAGTATTAAATGGAGGAAGGAGACCTCTTCAATAAACGGTGATGGGAAACTTGGGTTGAAACATGCAGAAGAATGAAACTGAACCACCTTATCTCACCAGAAACAAAAGTCAACTCCAAATGGATCAAGGACATGGATGTTAGACCAGAAACTATCAAATACTTAGAGGAAAACATTGTTGGAACACTTTCCCACCTAAATCTCAAGGACATCTTTGATGTTACAAACCCAATTGCAAGGAAGACTAAAACAGAAACAAATCAATGGGTCTACATCAAGTTGAAAAGCTTCTGCACAGCTAAAGAAACATCACAGAAACAAAGAGACTCCTCACAAAACGGGAGATCTTCACATGCGATATATCAGACAAGAGACTAATAACCAAAATATATAAAGAGCTAGCAAACTTAGCAACAAAAAAGCAAAAGATCCCATCTAAAAATGGGCAGAGGATATGAACAAAACATTCACTACAGAAGACATCCAAAAGGCTAACAAACACATGAAAAATTGCTCCAGGTCACTGATTATGAGAGAAATGCAAATAAAGACAACATTGAGATACCACCTCACACCTGTGAGAATGGCATACATCAAAAAGGACAGCAGCAACAAATGCTGAAGAGGCTGTGGGGACAGAGGAACCCTTCTGCATTCCTGGTGGGAATGTAAACTGGTCCAGTCTCTATGGACAGCAGAATGAGGAACTCTCACAAGGCTAGACATGGGCCTGCCATATGACCCAGTAATACCACTCCTAGGGATATACCCCAAAGACTCCATAAAGCCCAACCAAAAAGATAAGTGTACACCTATGTTCATAGCAGCACAATTCGTAATAGCTAAAACCTGGAAGCAACCCAGGTGCCCAACAACAGATGAATGGCTGAGAAAGCTGTGGTGTATATACATAATGGAATACTATGCAGCTGTGAAGAATAATGGACCCACCTTCTCTGATCCATCTTGGATGGAGCTAGAAGGAATTATGTTAAGTGGGCTAAGTCAGGAAGATAAAGATGAGCATGGGACGATCCAGCTCATAAACAAAAGTTGAGAAAGAAGAACAGAAAGGGAAACTCAAAGCAGGTTTTGACTGTATTTGGAGTAGGGCACCAAAGTAAAAATCTCTGGTTTGAGGGTGAGGGCAGAAGTTTGGCTTCACTGGGGGGGGGGGGTTGGGGATGGGACACAGTCTTTTGGTGGTGGAAATGGTTTTTATGTACACTCCTACTAATTTTTAGTCATATAAATAACTTTAATTAATATGGGAGGGTACAAATGGATTGAATGTCTCAAACTTTTTTAAAGCACAGACCATAGGCCAAGTCTTTTAAATGTTGACTCTCTTAAAAGCTTAGACCAGTGAGAACAGAAGCAACCGGTGGCACGGCTATATACAAATAATGTCAAAGGCCATAAATTATGGTGATGTTGTGTATGATACAGTAAATCCTAACAAAGGGATTTTTCAAAGTTAACCCAATTGCCAAATAATATGATTATAGCAATAACTATCTATTGCCTTCTTAAAACCTAAGACAGCAGGAAACTCCCACTTCCTTTATAGAGCCTATATTTCCCCCAGTCCTGGAACCTCTAGAGTGGGGCTCACTTTCTTCCATGCTTCTCAAAATTCATACCAAATGATATCACATCTGCTGATCCCAACCTAAGCAACACAACCAGTACCACCTCAGCATGCTTCACTTTAGACTGTGACCAGAGACGTCAGGCATGGAATGTCAGCCCTTCAGGCTCATTACTCCAGTGAGACCTTTCATTTCATAGGAATCTCTAATTCCATTCCAGGTGGTTCATTTCCTAACAAAGTCCCAAAACCTAGATATAGAGCAGGTACCATGAGACAGAGCATATGTTCACATGTATCCATAAATTAGGGCAAAATATATACCTGAATGCAAAAGTACACAATAGTCAGTATGAAGTTCATAATGAAATAGTGTTTACTTAGATTTACATACACTCCTCACCTACTTCCTATTACACTTCCCTCACTCACTACAAAGCTAACCTTACCAAAACAAGGACTGCAAAAGCTGAATATGGGCAAGAGACTGGCATACTTTAATGATGACTCTTTAGTCATTATCAGGCCACCCCATCAGCTGGGGCCCTATTCGGAGAGTTCTGAGATTCCCAAACAGACATGATGGACCTAGACCTCCAATAAATCCCTCTCCCTAATATTATCAGTCATCTCTATCAGGAACAACAGAATAGACCAGTTTGTGGACCCCCCATAGGACCATTCCCTCAACTTAGATCAACAATGGTAGAGAATGTTCCATCCTCTGAAAGGAGGATGGACAACATACTCTATACTCCACCCAAGGAAGATGGGTCCTGATAGTAGGGCAGCTTTGAACATTCCTACTTATGACCACAGAATGTGAGATCAAATCTACAGAGATGCAGAGGTCACATAGGCTCTTAAGCTGAATATGGGCCCCAGATGAGATTAAATCAATGGGGTTTATAGTCAACAATATTTATACACCTTTCCCATATTTGGGAGTTACTCTCTTCCCTGATTCAGCTTTCTGGTCCTTTACCCAGACATGACATCATCTCCCCAGACAAAAACTTGTATCTACCTGCTTATGAGATATCAAGTTCAGGGAAAAAAAAGAAAAAAAAAACTAGTATAGTCACAGGCCCTTTGGAATAGAACTAAAATAGGTCTACTAGCTATATACAAAATGGAGACCCTCCACCCCCCAACTCTTCATATGAACTATTGCAGCCTTTACGTTTATGATTAGTCAACAACTTGTTCGGCTTTGTATGTTAACTCTCTTTTCATCCACCAGGTTCCAGATGCTACCATGATGCCAACCAGACTTCTCCGGACAGACACCCCACCAATGTGTCCTGGAGCCCTGCTTCCCCAGAGTCCCACCCCACTAGGGAAAGAGAGAGGCAGGCTGGGAGTATCGACCTGTCAATGCCCATGTTCAGTGGGGAAGCAATTACAGAAGCCAGACCTTTCACCATAGTGACCCTGGGTCCATACTCCCAGAGGGTTAAAGAATAGGAAAGCTATCAGGGGAGGGGATGAGATGCATAGTTCTAATGATGGAAATTGTGTGGAGTTGTACCCCTCTTATCCTATGGTTTTGTCAATGCTTCTTTTTTATAAGTAAAAAAGAAGAAGAAGAACTAATGGCAGAGAAAAATTAGGGAAGACAATACAAATTTCATCTTTCTATACAATCCAGACTAAAGAGGACTGAATAACCCATTACAAAGTAACTGGATGATTATTGAAAGAACACATTACAAAGAAGAGATCAATTCATAACTAATAGCAATACTGCCTGCTACTTAAAGACTGGATACAACATCTATCAACTGAGACCATAGGAAAGATGATGGTCCACCTCTTTATAGTGTGGCTGAATCTAGATGTTTAGTTTCAGGATTACGTCTGTGGGTTGCTATATGGTTAAAAAACAAAAAGTCAGATATTAGTCTAAACTCCCTGGCTCTTAGTTTTCCCCTAAAATTTTAAGTCAGACTGGGTTAACTTGCACTCCTCTTTGCATTTAAGTATAAAGGATATCCTGATATTTGTGAGAATTTAAATTTAAGAGAATCCCCAGGACTTTATAATATTATGACTACTTCTAATTTTAACTTGTCTTATGAATAAATTATTATAGTTTGCTCTATTTTTCATTATCTAGTTGTTGTATCTGGGGCTTTACCACTCTGAGCTTTTTCTTAAATAGAAACAGAAAGACAGAGACAGACAAACAGAGGGAAGAAGAAAGATACCACAGCACAGAAGCTTCCTCCAACGCAGTGGGGAAACCTGGATCATGTACAAGACAAAACAAGGAAACTATCCAGGTGTGCTATTTTGCAGACCCTTACTTTTCCCTTTTATTGCTCTAACACTGTTTCTGTTGTTAACATAAGCTGTTTAAAATCTACCCTTTGCAGCAATCTCTAGAAGAATACACACATTTACTTGAGGATTTTTTGCTGAGAATATCACTTTATTGTAGTAGTAGCGACGAAGCATACAGCATAATTTGTAACATGTGGGTATGCAGCAAGTTTTTATTTATTTTTTTTATACTCATAGCTTCAGTCCTCTTTTCTATACCCCTTTTTATTCTGTTATAGTCTTCTCCTTAAAAAACAACAAATGCAACTCTCATTTAAGTCTAATTCCCAAGCACACAACTGACATGTCCTCCTCCCCAGTGTGAAGAGATTGCTTCCCCTCTTCAGGTTCCCACCTTCAGTGTGCATAGCAGACTAGAGAGTTAGTTATTCCCTGGATTAACCACATGAGTCAGATCTCCAGTCTTAGCAGAAAGGCATGGGTAAAGACAAAAAGAGTCATAATTAATGCATGTCCATATGGGCTATTTTTCAGGTGACTCCTTCAGTCAAACACATTCTTTTTAAAAAAATATCTGTTTATTATATACATAATAGGACAGAGACAAATTGAGAGGGCAAGAAGAGATAGAGACGGAGAGAAAAAGAAACCTACAGATATGTTTCACCACTTATGAAGCTTTACCCAGAGCAGGTGAGAACACAGGGCTTGAATACTAATCCTGGCATAATGTAACATTTTCATTCAACTGAGTGTTCCCATGTACCCCTCCCAAACAAATGTATTTTAAATCAGAAGCTGAGATAATTCTATGGACACACTGGTCAATTAAAATAAATTAATTAGAAGACGTTAATATTCAAGAATTTTCCATAATGTACAAAAACACCCAATTAAAGGGCCACTAAAATGCAATTTTTCTATACAGGAAGTTCTTTTGTCCACAGTAATCACATACATATTTAGCTTAATGAGCCAATACTCACTCTTCAGTTTGAAAACTCCCAACATATAAAAGAGACCAAAACAAATGTGAAGGTGGGATAAGATGGAATAGATAGAAAAACAATGTAAACTGCATATAGAAAAACAAAAATGTGATTACTTATAGCTAATACATTCTACCTCATATATTAAGAACATATTCTTTCACAAAGGAAATAAACTCTCTGATTAAAGAACTTTAAAAAAAATGAGTCTCAGAACAATTGAGTCTCCAAATTGAAGAGGTCAGAAAAAATTAATAAAATAAGAGTAAGGCACTTAATTGTAGAAATTTTTATATTTTATTTTTTTCCCTTTTGTTGCTCTTGTTGTCTATCGTCGTTGTTGTTATTGTTGTTATTGCAGTCGTTGTTGGATAGGACAGAGAGAAATCGACAGAGGAAGGGAAGACAGAGGGGAAGGAAAGACAGACACCTGCATACATGCTTCACCGCCTGTGAAGAGACCCCTATGCAGCTGGGGGAGCCAGGGGCTCCAACCAGGATCCTTATGCCAGGCGATCCTTGCGCTTAGCGCCCTGTGTGTTTAAGTGGCTCTGTCACTGCCCAGCTCCCAATTGTACAAATTTAATACTTTTTTTTTTTCTTTTAACCAGAGCACTGTTCAGCTCTGTCTTATGGTGGTGGTGGATTGAAGCTGGAACTTCAGAACCTCAGACATGAAAATCTGTTTGCATAACAACTATGCTATCTACCCCCACCAGTTGCAGAAATTTAGAACAGATAAAAAGATTTTAAAAGGCTTCCAAAGGGGCTAAGGAAGACATATTTTTACATATGTTTTTCCTTTACGTAAAGAAAATCAAATTGGGACTTTATAACTATTTTCACTGATACTCTATGCCTAGCTCCCAAAATCTATCAATGATTTAAAAAAATAATAAAGTAGGGTTGGCTGATGGTGTGTCTGGTAGAATGCACCTGCTATCATGAGCCAAGACATGGATTCGGTCTATACTTGCAGGAGGGAGGCTTCTCAATTGTGGAGCAGTGTTACAGGTATTTCTCCTTTACTTCTCTTTTTCTCACTCTTTGTCTCTCATAAAGCATAGAAAGAAAGAGAGGAAGAGAGAGAGAGAGAGAGAGAGAGAGAGAGAGAGAGAAAAGAAAGAAGAAAAAGAGAGATAGAAAAGCAGCCACAGGGAAAATATAAAGATGAGAACACCCAAGAGAACAACATAGGGAAAGATCTAGATGAGCAGTATATTCAGAAGCGAGAAAGGGTTGAGACCTACCAGAAAAGATGGAGTTGAAAATTAGAGTATGGAAATAATTTTGTGAACACATACCAGAGATAATCAAACACAGAAAAGTAGATAAATGAGGGTAAATTCACAATGGGTTCTTGGAAAAAGAAATGTGAACAAGAAAGAAGTAAGACTGGTTCAATAGTAATTAACATTTGACTACTATATATTACTAAATGTTAATTTGACTTAACAATTTTGATTCAATTACTAGGAGGAGTGAAAAAAAATATCTGTGCTTGTGTAAGTGTTCCTTCATATGCACACATATGAGCACACACATGTAGTACGTTAGTTCGAGTACATCCACAAGTATCAATATAAGTGATGTTGTGAGGAAATTACAATTCTCCCAAATAAACCAACTACAAGAAATTCTCAATATTTATAAATTAAGAATCTCCTATATAAGTACACTAATTGGAAGTATTAAAAAAAGAAAAAGAAAGGCCAGGACTACTGAAGGAGAATTTAAAAAATTGAAGAGGAGGTGTATGGAGGAAAGAAAGTAGAACTGATATTTTCTTTTGAATTTATGAACTAATTCCACTGCCATCCTTTGATTTAAAACAAAAGCAACATTGTACAAATAAATGATAAATTAATAATTTTCCTTACTAATGTAGAAAAAAACCTCAAATTCAAAACATTGTTTATATACTAGAGAACTCTCTCAACAGTTAAGGTTAGAACTAAGAGGTGAGGGGGAAAAAATGCTGTTTAAAATATACCATGAAGGGAGTCGGGCGGTAGCGCAGCCGGTTAAGCGCACGTGGCGCAAAGCGCAAGCATCAGTATAAGGATCCTGGTTCAAGCCCCCAGCTCCCCACCTGCAGGAGAGTCGCTTCACAGGCGGTGAAGCAGGTCTGTAGGTGTCTATCTTTCTCTTCCCCTCTCTGTCTTCCTCTCCTCTCTCCATTTCTCTGTCCTATCTAACAACGACGATATCAATAACAACAACGAGGACAAACAAGGGCAACAAAAGGGAATAAATAAATATTTAACAATATATATTAAAATATATATACCATGAAAACTATATAATTTAGTAAGAACATATAAATTAATTTTCAGTACTGAAAATTTTAAATAGACTACTTCATTTTCATGTCTGTATGATGAAACAAAGTTTATAGTAATCTACCCTAAGAAATACATGTTTAGGACCACGGAGAAAGTCAAGAGATAGAACCCAACTTCACAGTATGCATGTACAAAATCCCAACTTTGACACTATGCATCGTGTCTGTGTCACTCAGTAAACTGGGTTTTCTCTCAAACAAGTTAAAAAACAAAAACATTTCAAAATTGTAATCTCACTACTAATAACATTACATGCCTGGATAAATAGCTGCAAAGCAATGATCCAATATAGAAGTATTTTAATTCTTCATGCACAAAGCAAAATAGCAAGCAAATACTTTAGATAAAAAAGCAAACTTTTTTGCAATATTTTATTTCAGAATCATCAACATTTTGATAAATGTGCACTTTTCATCAAACACAAATTTTAAGCAGTTCCTTTGTACTAAAATTGAGTTCAATATAACACTATTTCAGAGAGCTTAGACTTTTCTGCACACACAAGCAAGTAAAAACAGAATTACCACTGTGTAGTTGATAACTCAAAAAAATAAAGTATAAAGGGAATGGAGGAAATTATTTTCTTTTATATCTCCTTAACTTTACAAGAAACCCATCAATGTGTCTATTAAGTACTATTACAAGCAACATATAGGTCCAGCATTTGTTTGGTTTGTTCAGCTTTTTTCAAGCATATAAAAATAATGATTTTTCTTTAAGTATTTTTAAGAGCACACTTTTTTTTTGGCTTGGTCAAGAATCAAACCCAGATCGCAGTGATGTTATTTGATTCTTAATTCCATGCATATCAGAGGACAGAACTTGAAGAAACTCAGTTAAAAGCTAGGCCACTTAACAATTTCCTCTAGTTTATGGCAAGCATTTTATTCTTATATTCATTACTAAAACAGTAATTTGTGTGTGACTACATTCCTTTTCAAAGCACATACCATACCATATTATAGCCTTCCTTACAATCTAATTCAAATCTGCATACACCCTAAAAAAGTGTAATGTCAATGAAGAATCCAATCTAGTTATGTTTAACACTAATAAAAGTTTAATAATCGACAGAATAGCTAAGAAAAGTACTGTAATTATAAGAAAGAGAGAGAAGAAAATTAGTGAGTTATTCTCATCCTCATACAATTTAAGTCGATAGTGATTTAATGAATAACTTAAGTATATTATTTAAAAATACATATTATTTAATGATACATGCTCCACAGGAAAAATAAAAATCAGAAATCATTAAAATTGGCTATTATAATAAGTAGCTAAAGTGGAAGGGATATTCGTTTCTTTCCATTTTAAGTCTTTCAAACTAATTGATTTGATATATTTAAATCAACCTTTAAATTCCCAACAATTATACAAATACTGTATACAAGTATTTTATTTATCTATTTTTTTCATCACCAAAGTTTCACTACTTTGAGCCAACTTTTTCAGACTAAGGGGAGAGAAAGAGAGAGAGAGTTCAGCACAGAAGCTTCTTCCACTTGTGAGTGCCTGACTCAAAAATAGATTGTATTGATGGCAAAGTAGGTGCACTATGCAGGTGAGCTATCTGACTAGCTCCTTATTTTATTTTATATGCACACAGATATTCTACATAAGTGCATAATACTTTCACAAACATGAAATATATAGTCAAAATTTTGTGACATTAGGGAAAACCCATCAGAATCTGCGTGGGCCCAGATGGTGAGTTTGTAATGCATGACCAATAACCTATTTCTAAACTTTGAATAAGATATAAGAAACTTCACATACCCTTTTAGTGACTTTTCAACAGGTTTCCCCCCACCCTGGTTTTACATCAATTGAATAAAAATCCTTGGTTTTGTACCAAAAGTTGTAATCATTTGTTGGAGCTTTTCAACAATAGAATTGACTGCTGGAAAGGAGATAACTTTTTGTTTAATTCTAATATGGAAACTGTTGTTTATGTTCTGGTGCTATTACAAGATTAGTTAACCACATCAGTGAGTCTTCCTCATTCTGGGAAGAATTTCTGCTGTAGGATGTTAATTATGTTGTATTCAGGCAGACTATATACTATTTTATACTTGTTCCATTCTTAAAACACTATGTAACCACGAAATTTCTTAAGTAAAAAGCTGAAAAAATAGTATGAATTTACTTACTTGGATAGTACGTCACTTTGCTATGTACATCACTAAGTCTGAGCCTGATCACCACCACACTGAAGTAAGATTCAATGTAGTGGTGTCTTCACTCTTCTTCTGCCTCTCTACCTTTTTGTATCTATAAAAATATGTAATATACATTAAATTTTATAAACAAGTAATGTGGCAACTAAAGCAAAATGCTGAATTTTATAATTCATATTAGAAAGGATGACAAATTATTTACCACACCATATTAATGGAGGTCTGATAAATATTTAAAAGACTGGTTAATGCAAATAGTGCACAACTCTCTACAGTATACTTTTTTTAGTCATTGCCAGAGATTCACCATTCTGAACTTTTTTCCAGCAAAGAATGACAGAGATGGAAGGACAGAAGGAAAGATACCATACCATGCCACTGGGAGGAAGTAGGCTGTAACCTAGGCACATTATCCAGCTCAGCAATCTCACCAGTTCCCTTTAAGTTTATATTTTTCTTTTAATTTTTGCTTCCCTCTTTCTTCTTCCTCTTCTTCACCAGCATCATCATCATCGTTGTTTTGCAGAGCCAGGATCTTTGAACATGTGTGATTTCACTAATTCTGGACCAATATTTTCATACAGATAGAGGGGCAGAAAGAGAGAGAAACCTCACAGCTTCCTCTGATGTAAATGCACTGCCAAGTGATGCTGGGACTCAAAATGAGGCTGTGATCATGTACTACCTGGTGAGCTAACTCTCTGACCCCTGAATGTCTCTTTCATTTTTATTTTCCTAAAAATAGTATATTAAGAAAAAATAAGAGAGCACCACTCAGCCATATATAATGCAAAATAGCACAGCTTGCAGAGCATGTGATCCATCCAGTGAGTCACCTCCCAGATGCACTTCTTAATTCTAAAGACAATTGAAGTAACAGGGGTGCCTGGCGGTGGCGCACCAGGTTAAGCACGCATGATACTATAAGCAAGGACCCCTGCAAAGATCCAAGTTAGAGACCCAGGCTCCCCACCTGCAGGAGGGACCGCTTCACAAGCAGTGAAGCATGTATGCAGATGTCTCTCTATCTCTCTTCCTATCTTCCCCACCCCTCTTAATTTGTCTCTGTCATATCCAATAAAAAATGAAAAATGGCCACCAGAAGCAGTGGATTCAAAGAGCCAGCACCTAGCCCAGCAATAGCTCTGGAGGAAGAGGAGGAGGAGGAGGAGGAGGAAGAAGAAGAGGAAGAAGAGGAAGAAGAGGAAGAAGAGGAGGAAGGGGAAGGAGAAGGAGAAGGAGAAGGAGAAGGAGAAGGAGAAGGAGAAGGAGAAGGAGAAGGAGAAGGAGAAGGAGAAGAAGAAACGGGAAAATTAACTGCATGAAATAAATTGCGTAATGTATATAAGGTTAAATATGAAAATACAAGCAATTACTAGTTTTCTGTTAAGTTAAAGTGCATCATTACTGGAAGCCTCTAAAATTCCTGTAACAAACCTGTGGGCTATTCCACTAATTTTCTAACTGTACTTGTCATCTTAGGAAACTTAATGAGATTTCACACGTTAACTACCAATTCTTCCAAACCAAGTGTTTGGGCAAAAACTTAGCAATACACAACTCACAAAAGTAATATCTCTCTTTGTTCTGGGTCAAGCCTCTGGCCCCATTTTATATAGGTGAGTAACCTACCAATTTCTGATTTTCTGTTATGTCTTTTGTAGTTGACAGCCTCAGTGGAAAGATGGTGAAGGAAGAAGGGGAAGTCAATGAAAAGTATCTTTCCTTAAAAGGTTATTTCAAGTATTTTTTCACTATTAATAAAAATTGATTATTTCAGTAGTGGTAGTGGGAGACAATCTTTATATATCATATATCAGAGACAGGACTGATAATCAAACTACACAGTGAACTCACTAAATTCATCAATAAAAATACAACTCCATTAAAAATAGAGGGGGTGGGGCAGAATATTCTCCAAAGAAGAGATCCAAAAAGACAACAGACATATTAAAAATTTGCAGTCACTGATGATCATGAAAATGCAAATAAAAACAATGAGATAACCACATCTTGAGAATGTCACACATTAGAAACAATATAAATACCAACTGTTGGAGAGGCTATAGAAGGAAAGGGACTCTCCTACATTGCTGGTAGAAATGTAAATCAGTCCAACCCCAAAGTAAAACAGTCTGGAGTTTCATCAGAACTCTAGACATGGACCTACCTTATGACCCAGCAGTGCCTCTCCTAAGGATTTACCCAGGGAAAATAAACAAACAAAAAACTATATGAAAATGTCTGTGCACACCAATGTTCACAGCAGTTTGTAATAGCCCAAACATGGAAGCAATCCAAAAGCCCAAGGACAAATGAATGACTAGGGAAGTTAAGGTGCACATATACAATGGAGCAATGTATAGCTATTACAAATGCTGAGGTCATCTCCTTTGCAATATTGTGGTCAGAACTTGAAGGCATTATGCTAAGTGAGATAAGCCAGAAGAGAAAGACCAATATCAAATGATATCACAGTAAGAGGAAACATAAGGTGAAACTTGGACTGTGTATAGCATATTGCACCAAAGCAAAGGACTCTGGGGAAGGAGGGGAATAGACAGAATAAATGGACACTGGGGTCCTGCTGTGTCTGCTATACACCAATCAAGGGGAGAGGAGAGGTGGCACCTATGTGGTAAAGTCTATAATATCAACCATTAACCCCCCAATAAAAAAATAAAACAAGAAAAAAATAAATAGGAAGACACTACATTCTTCACTGAAGACAGTCTATATGAAATAAAATTTTTTTTAAAAAAACTATTATAATCAAAATTAGGTTATATTATCTTCTAAGAGAACATAAATGTAGGATACATGTTATGGCAAATTTAAAACTCAAGATATATTAAATTTTTCAACTTTTAAATCTCACTTTTGTATTTTGTTACAGAAAATTGTCTCCTTAATGTTTTAATTTGATCAACATTTTCTGTAAAGAAATTAGACAAAATAAATTCAGTACATGATATCAGAATTTCTGTTCTAATTACAATATACAAAATGACTTGGTATTGTAAGCCCTAATTAAGAGGAAACAAAAATAGAGATTTATTTTAGCTATCAGAGTACTCAGAGCTTTATTTTAATTATCATTAACTTCTTTATTGACCTACCATATATCTATCAGTGATTTAAACTCTAAATTGCGGCATCACCCAGAAATGCTCAACAATTTTCTTATTGCTTTAAAATTTTTTAATTTACTTAGACATGATTCATAGAGCAAAAGAGGGGAAGAAAAGTGGAAAGAAACATGGCAAGATTTAGATCATTGATTTTAAAGATATTATGCAAAAGATACAAGCTTCACTCCCCAACAAAATTTTTCTCGAAAATGAATTGATGAGTAAAATAAGTTACAAATACTTACTAACTCTTTCTCTTAAAGTTTTCCATTTTACTTAAATGTAGTCCTAAAAACATGGTCAGACTAAAGATTATATGGAAATGAATTTTCAGTATCAAAAACATAAATTTATATTATAATCTCAAGATTATCCTCCTACCTACTATTCTCCTAAAAGTTCACTTTATTCCTTTATTAAATCATATTATACTCCTGACTTTTAGCATCACAATCTCTAGAGTGTAGAATGATGCTCTATATTCAGACTTACCTTTCAGAGAAATTTTCACCGAATTTCTTATTGACTAGACAGAACATGTTTTAAAGCTTCACCTAAGACCCCTTTGCTTTGAGTTAGTTACTATCCTCCATGCTCCTGACTGACCCTCATGTATCCTTTTCTCAGGTCCACTTCTGAATACTGTTAAGATCTAGTTGAGTTTTTTCTTCTTTTGAAGTTATGTGTAGGCTATCCTAAGCCACAGATTCTTTATACTACAAATAGAACTGATTCACTTAATTGAAGGCTTCCTGCAGCTATATGTAGTCTGCTACTGAGGTAGTTTGAAATTTCAGTCAGTTCTTATAACAAGGAGCCAAAGGCAACTTTAATTTCCTCTGACAACCTTATGAGACTACCTTTGATATTATGTCAGGTGACACATGGGAAAGAATTGGTTTTTCCCACCTTTAACACCTATTGTATTATAACTACCAGAGTCTAGGCCTCAGATATAAATACAGAGTAGCTGAAATGCCTATACTTAATTTTTTCAGTGCTCAGAAAATAATGTTCTTTAATATTTTAGTAACTTTATGTGATTTCCATGGAGTTATAGCAGTTTACTTTGCTATGATCACAACATGCCACTGTTGGGTGTTGAGCATATGCAGTGGGAGGATTTATACAGTAGTCAAGGAGAAATACTACTCGGGAAATAAGATTTTTCAAACAGCAACTTAAAGATATTTCTACATAAGTCAGGCAAGATATTCTATATCAAGATGTTTAAAATAACCCAGTATATACTTTGTGAACATTTCCTATGAATACTTTAAGCTTTATTGAGTAACAGATTCTTTATGTGCTCTGCCACAAACAGAAACTAAAACAATAACTTTCATCCGGTACTAAACAAATGTTGGGTAACATGCAAAGAAATAAAATGGGAGCCTTGGGTATACCAGTTGGTACATCCCTGGTTATAAGTGCTACATAACATTTTACATATAACAAAAGGATATAAAGAATATATAAAAACTCTATCTTTTAAAAAATGCAAGATGATTTGACATTTATGCAAACATTAATTAAGCCAAGTGGTTCAGGGTTGATATTGTTTAATGACCATATGAAACATTCTATAAAAGGTTGTAAAATAATTAGAAAACTATAGTTCATCAGATGGAATTAGATTTATGTTCTGACTACTCAAGCTCAGTGACTTAAGGGTTTATCTTGTGTTATTACCAAAGTGATTAGAAATCTAAAGAAAGGGGAGAACTAAAGACACAATGTCTTCAGTATCTTAGTAACTTTAATTATCTACTCCAATAGATATTTTTACCATTTTAAGTCTCCAATGTTATTTGCTACATATAGTGTTCTATAATATTTCTCTGCAAGTTAAGTTTCAAATTTTGCCACAATTAAACTTATCAAATAATTATCAATTATTTCCTATAAGAATAAGGTAGGAGGCACACTGCACTATTAAAATCTTTGAGGCCTTAATGATTCAGGTTGATTTGTTGGGGGGGGTCTAATTTGTATGAATGGCATCTAAAAACTTAAATGTATAACTAGCATTAATTTTTTATTGTTGTTGTTGTAGTTAATATTGTTGTTATTAGAAAGGACAGAGAGAAATGGAGAGAGGAGGGGAAGACAGAGAGGGGAGAGAAAGATAGACAATTGCAGATCTGCTTCCCCGCTTGTGAAGCGACTCCCCTGCAAGTGGGGAGTTGAGGGCTCGAACCGGTATCAATCCTTACGCTGGTCCTTGTGCTTTGCACCACCTGTGCTTAGCCCGCTGTACTACTGCCCAACTCCCAATTATCATTAAATCTTAAAGCAAATTTGCAGTCTCCTAATATTTCTAGAGTAATGTACTAAAAGAATCACATTGGAAAATATTTAATTTGCATATCTACTTTTCTAATTTATTTTTAAGATATGTCATTACTAATCGGTATTGTACTTTTCTTATGGCTAAATTATCACTTTTTTTTATAATTATGTTCAGGACTATCTCTGGGATTGTGTCTCCACTACAGCTCCAGTGGTCTGGGTAGCCATCCACCTCCCCCCCTTTTCTCTGTGAGATAATGAAGGAAAGAGAAAAAGGGATATGCAGAAAGAAAGACAAAGGGGGCGGGGATTGGGTGGTGGTGCACCTGGTTGGGTGCACATGTTACAATACACAAGGACTCAGGTTCAAGCCCCTAGTCCCCATCTGCTGAGGGAAAGCTTTGCAAGTGGTGAAGCAGTGCTGCAGGTGTCTCTCTGTCTCTCCCTCTCTATCACCCCCTTCCCTCTCGATTTCTGGCTCTCTATCCCATAAGTAAATAAAGATAATTACAAAAAAAAATATATTGATTTTTATTTTTAAAAAAAGAAATGAAGAAATAAAGAAAGACACCTAAAGCACTGCTGCATCACTTATGAAGCTTCTCCTTTGCAGGTGGAGACTAGGGCTTAAATGCAGATCTTCTCTTGTACATTGTGTGTGTGCTCTACTGAGTAGGCCACCACCAGGCCCCTCTACTCAAAATTGTTTACATAAACTCTCTATGTAAATTTTGATCCAGTTTTTGGGATGACAATATTCTTCTAAGAGACATTAAAGTTTATGTCTCTTCACTCTGGTTTACTTTTAGTATTGCATCTCCTTCCTCACCTAACTTTCCAACTACCATAATTATTTTTATTTATTAATTTTTTAGCCCGAGCACTACTCAGCTCTGGTTTATAGTGATGCATAGAATTGAGCTGGGACTTTGAAGCCTCAGCAAAAAAAAATATTTTTGCATAGCCATTATGCTATCGTCCCCATCCCCCAACTTTTAAAATTGTATGCTAATCACTTTAGGTTATAGGCCTAAATGTATGGAAGCTATAGCATAATATGCCAGTATCCTGACTCCAACTCTTGTACAAGTTATATGTTTGCCATAACTTGGACAAACTCTTCATAATAGCCTCTTTCAACTTCTGATGTTTTTCCTCACAAGTAGATAACAAAGAAGTTTCAATTTTCTCAAAGAAGACAAAAATAACAGTGGGCGCACCCAATTGAGCACACACATCACCTTGCACAAGGATCCAGGTTTGAGCCCTTGCTCTCCACCTGCAGGAGCGGTGAAGCAGGTCTGCATGCTCTCTGTCTCTCTCCCTTGCTATCGCCCTTTTCCTATACATTTCTGTCTTGTCAAAGAAAAATAAAAGAGAAAGGAAAAATATGGAAAATATGCTCTAGGAAGCTATAAATTCGCAGTACTGGCACTGAGCCCTAGAAGTAACCTTGGTGGCAATAAAATAAAATAAAATAAAATAAAAATAAAATGCGATAGCTCATATCTGAAGGTTAAAATAGATGAGCAATTCTTAATTTTAGATTTATTTCAGTTCTTAAGACAATAGTTTTCTTCAAGTGCAAATGGCTGTTAACAGTTAAGTTCTCAAATACAGCAGCTAATCATAGACAGATCATATTTATCATAATAACTACATAGTTGAGTGTGCATGCACACATTCCTACAATGAAGTCCAATTCAATGTTATGTTTCACACTTGATTTTTCTTAGAACAATGAACCCAGACAGATATCTAAGTTCCAAACAGTTTTCTTTCCTTTCTATGCTTTTATTACCTAAGTTTTGTCTGCTTACATTCTTCACATTCTCCACATTTGCAGATGGAGACTAGGACTTATATTCAGATCTTCTCTTGTGACATTGTGTGTGTGCTCTACTGAGTAGGCGACCACCAGGCCCCGCTACCCATAAACTCTCTATGTAAATTTTGATCCAGTTTTTTGGGATGACAATATTCTTCTAAGAGACATTACAGTTGATACTTCTAACCCCATTCAGTGAAGATCACTGCTCCCTTCCTGTTTGGACTATACATCTATCAGTACAAACAATGAGGAAAAAAGCTGACAAAACCAGAAAGAAACAAAAATGCATGGTAGGTTTCAGGTTCCATTAGGGCAAGTAGATAAGCTTGTTTTATTCTCTCATATCTCTTTAGGCATCTAGAAAATGCACATAAATGGTACTGAAGATGTATTTGTCAAATAAAGAGTGGGGATTACGTCTACCCATTCATGATTGCCAGAAATCTAAGAAACATTTTATATTTGTCTCTCTACTGTGGCATTTATTCCTGATTTCTATCTTTATGGTTCCCAGTTATTATTCTCTCACTATTTTTTTCTTTTTTTATATCTTTATTTATTTATTCCCTTTTGTTGTCCTTGTTGTTTTCATTGTTGTAGTTACTATTGATGTCGTCATTGTTGGATAGGACAGAGAGAAATGGAGAGAGGAGGGGAAGACAGAGAGTGGGAGAGAAAGACAAACACCTGCAGACCTGCTTCACTACCTGTGAAGTGACTCCCTTGCAGGTGGGGAGCCCGGGGCTTGAACTGGGATCCTTACACCGGTCCTTATGCTTTATTTTTTTCTTTTTACTGAGCACTTATAGATAATAGTTACCAAGTTGTATGAAAGTCACACTTTTTTTTTTTTTGCCTTTAGGATTATCACTGGGGCCCAGTACTGGCACTATAAATCCACTACTCCTGAAGACATTTTCTTCCATATTTTAATAGGATAGAACAGAGAAAAACTGGGTGAAGAGGGGAAGATAGAGAGGGAGAGAAAGACACCTGCATACCTGCTTCACTACTTCTGAAGGGACCTCCTGCAAGTGGGGAGCCAGGGGCTCGAACGGGCATCTTTGTACTTTCTACTATGTGTGCTTAACCTGGCGCTATCACCAGGCCCCCTCACACAACTTATTTTACAGTTACATTTCTAAGACATATTTTTTATCAGACAGTTGTGCTATCTGAAATCCATTCAGTGGATCAGGTATCATCTTTCCCATGGAATTAAAGGCCCTTAGTTATCTCTCTTCTGTTAGCTTTATAGTTTCATCTTCCATTATGGCAAGACTATAGATCCAGCCTTCCAGACATCCCCAAAGACACAGAGATTTCCTATAATAGTTTTCTTTGCTAGGCTTCCCAGACCTCCCCAATCTTGCATCTTCTAGTTCTAAGACCCACCACAGTCTTTTTTTTTTTTTGCTTTTGTTTCTACTTTTCCCTCCAGTTCAGATAGTGTGCTTCTGAAATCTGGTCACTGCATCATTCACTTTGGTGAATTCATAAATGCTGAGAATCCATAATTGCTGACTTTAAGTTGTTTGGCCTGTTACCTTACTTTTTCAAAAACCATCTACAAAGAGGTTCCATGGGAGGAGCAAGTGAAATAATACACACTAAAAGTTTATAGCACTGAATTGGCACTCATGGAATAGTAGTAACATTATTTCTCTTTAGCTAGAGACAGAGAAGTACAGGTTGAAAGAGGAACCGAGATCATGGCACCAAATCCTCCATCAATGCAATGGGAGCTGGGCTTGAATCTAGGTTGCACACAAAGACACATTCTTGACTCCATTTCAACTGTTTCATGTAAAAGATCTGGATAAAAATGTAATATGACAAGAATAAAAGAATATAAAATAAATATTGTTATTGTTCTGCAACCTATTTCTCTTACAGCATAAGCAAATGAGATTTATGATGCATCTTAATGAAATTCAAAATACCATGACTTGCCCAATTGTAGCACTGGGAAGAATCTGAATAGGAATAATTGTTTAACCCTTGGGATTAAGAAAAGGAAAGGAAGGGAAACATGATCAGGCTATGGGCTACCAAAATAGCTCATCTGAGAGTGTACTTCCTTGCCAGGTGTGTGATCCATTCAAGCCTGACCCCCACTGCTTCACAATCTTAACAGGGACAACAGGACAACAACAACAACAACAACAAAAAGATGAAGAAGCTGTTTCTGGATACTCATCATTTCTCAGCCTAGTATCTTGCTGCTGGAATCCTCCATTTCACTTTCCTACAAGAATTTCCATCTCTGTGGAGAGAGTATTGGGTCCTGGTGCATAATAGTGGGAAATGGAGCTAAGTTGGCATTGAGAGTGTTTTGCAAACATCTATCATGGGGAGGTCAAGAACTGCACCCATGTGTCAACAACTGTACTATAAACGATTAAGCCCCTATTAATTTTTTTTTTTAGTTTCCATCTCTGTACTTAAGATATATTTACTAATCAAATACTTTATGACTTAAAACTCTCCCAGTGTGTGGTTGTTACTTCTGAATGGCCCTAAATACTTTTTTTGTGTGCTTGGCGGAGCTAGCTTAACCATTCACGGAGAAGCAATCTCTATAAATGAACAGATTTCCACACGTGGGCTGTAATATATGCATAACACATTTCTCTCAGTGTTAATTTTGATCTAACATCCTCCTGATGGTCTTGATTACCTTGGAGATTTATATCCTGTGTTCTGTAGATATATAATTGTTAGTTACTTCTGTTAAGTTGCCTCACCATCATTTTCAATAATGATAACAGAAGCCACAATATTTCAGCAACTGATTTTTCTTTTCAGCAAATGTTCATTCAACCTCCTGTTTCAAGACACTCAACTAAAGTTTAGCATATTATAAATCCTCTGACAAACAGAAAATTCTATGAAGTTCTAGTTTAGCATTGAAGCAAAAATTAACTGGAAACATTTCATGCTATCAACAAAATAAAGTTTCATTAATTGAAATATTTTACTCTAATTTATAAAACTAAATGTTAATGCAGACCCCCTTAAACTATTTTTATCATTACTTTGTTTAATTATAATATTTTATTGTTCACTATAAGTCATCTTATTGATATGGTTATATCTCAGACATTATTTGGATAAAAAGATACCAAAAAAGTAATAACAAATAAGCATGGTGAAAATAATGGAGATAAATACTATTTGGGATTATATACAAAGGATCAAAGTAATAGAAATAATTTTTAACAATAGCTATTAAAGGTATTATCCACATTATTCATTATTCATCATATGTTAATCAAGTAAATGGACATAGCTTTCTGAGCACTAATTCCATGTAAATTATGTTGTGACAACTCTCAAGACATTTGATAAATTCATTTATCTCCCTTTGGGAAGTAACATAAAAGGATAAGTTTTGCTACTAAAACCCGCACTTTAATAGGTAGAATTCAACACAGAATCAAACATTCTATCTAAATTTTCCAATGCCATGTTTCTCAAAGGAAATTGCATTAAATTTGTCCATTCAAAATGCAAAAAAGCAAGACATCCAAGAATGAGATTTCTAACAGAATGTAATTTTAAAGACATGAGTTTTCCATTACTGAAGATATCAAACATTTTAAAAGCCTGTTCTTTCATAATTGGATTCCAGATCATTATTTTTTTGGCCAAAGAGAAAGGTTTTCTGCATTCTTAAAATAATTAGGCAAGATTTCAAATCAAATTATCCAATTTCAAAGTAGTATTTTTCTCTCTAAAATGCCTGTTAGTGAAGGACTGCTTATGACTAAGCTTTGTGTCATTCTTATGGCTTTATTAGGAAAATGTTCTAAGTCCCTCACTTTCTATGTAATCAGAACTATAATTTCTTTAGGTTATTTTAAGACCCAGCTATGGCTAAAGCAGGAAACTCCATTTTATTCTGAGCTTTAGACATGTCAACACTGCAAACAGGGCTCCAGCTTTCTGCGTGATCTTTCTTAGACCTTCTTGCTTGGTGTTGGACTATGGCTCTAGGCTAGTTGTACTCTACTTTCTGGAGGTAACTCTTTCCTTTTCAAGACATTGAGAATAGTACGACTGTTACTTTGAAATATGTGTTGACATTTCACTTCTACACAAATGAAAAGCTTATTTGTCTGAAGAGTACTTACTCTTTCCTAACATCAGCTTAAAAACCATGTTCAACAGAAGGGCAGTTGAAAAAACCCAGGTGCCAGAAACATTTGATAAAAAAGCAGAACAGAAAGCTCTAACTACTTATATCTACTTTGTTCATCACACTCCCTTAGAATTTCATAACTTAATTAACCAACTCTATTTAAGCAGACTGGATGCCTCTAATTATGCTGAAAAATTTTCTCTGCTGTAAAGTGATATTAATAGTGAGTGGCATTTCTACAAGTAACAGGTAGCCCACTTCTATAATGTGATTTATATCTAAGGAAGGGAGGGTAAGGCATTATAATTGTAAAAAAGTATGTAAGAGGTGATCATCAAGATAAAAATTAAAACATAATTAGACTAGTCTTTTACATAAACATTATGTTATCTCCACGATTTTACTAATGCTTTTATTTACCCATTACTTATTTGTTTACTTACTCATTATTGAGAGAGAGAGAGACAGAGACAGACACCAGAGCACTAGTCATTTATGGTACATAGTTGTGTTGGGAAATAAACATGAAACCTCTAAGGTCTCAGGCATGCAACTCAGGTGCCTATAACTGAGTGCTTCTCCAAACCCTAGTACATTCAATTTTAAGTTAACCCACTGACATAAAAATGTTTTTGCTTTAAGCATACCTATCGTAATTTTGAAGACAATTATATAACTACTATTTCATAATAGCAACTTTCTTTTTTAGATCAAAATGCTCTCAGGGCCAGGAGCTAGCTCAGCTGGTAGAGTGTAAAGTTTGCTATTCTCAAGAATCTGACCTTAAACTTCGGGCATCACATGAACACACCATGCAGACAGAGCAGGTGCTATAGGTCTCTCCTTCACTCTCTCCCTCTGACTTTCCTTACCTCTCTGTTTCTAAAATTGAAACTTAAACAAAAACTTAAAAGAATCTGCTAGAGTAGTATTATCACACAGGCACAAAGCCCTGGTGTTCAGAAAAGATAAAAAAAGAAATAAAATAAAATGAAAACAACTCTTTATTTACTACTTTTCTATTGTAGTGACATTAAAGTGATAATACAGATATTTATTAGTTGAGCTTAGCAACCTATATGAATAGAATTATACATTCAGCTTATTCAACTGAATAATATATATATATACTTCATATCATGTTGATATGCTGATGCATTAATGATTCATTTTAATAATAGCATAGCATTTTCAACTATGGGTTATGGCAATGGATTTTATTTATTTATTTCCCCTTTTGTTGCCCTTGTTTTTTATTGTTATTGTTGTTAGATAGGACAGAGAGAAATGGAGAGAAGAGGGGAAGACAGAGAGTGGGAGAGAAAGATAGACACCTGCAGACCTGCTTCACCGCCTGTGAAGCGACTCCCCTGCAGGTGGGGAGCCAGAGGCTCGACTGGGATCCTTTTGCCTGTCCTTGCACTTTGTGCCATGTGCGCTTAACCCACTATGCTACCGCCTGACTCTATGGCGATGGATTTTGTATTTTCTAGTATTTAAGTCACCATAAAAATTTCAATATTATAAATGAATATACTAGTAGACAAATTCCTGTGCATCAACTGAAGTATTTTGGTAAACATTTTTAAGGGAAATAATGGTTTCTGAGTATATACAATTTCAGTTTTGTAGTACTGTCATTTATGTTCTCCCATATGCTGCTATATTTTCTTCCACTAATATAAGAGGATGTTAGGAGGTTGTTGTTGTTTTTAACACAAATATTATAAAAGAAAAAGTGATGATTTAACTGTGACTCAACCTGGCCACTAGTAATTTATTGGTCATTTTAGGTTACGTCTCTATGAATGAATTCTTTCTATACTTGACCATGGTCTATTAGGCTACAGATACTTTTTCAAGTGATTTATAGTTATTGTTTGTACCTAATATTTATCTCTTGATTAATGTAAATATTTTTATTCTGTCCAATATTTAGTAAAATATGGTTGCTTCACTTGTTATATACTTTTTTCTGACTTATAGAATACTAAGTCAGAATATTAAGTCCATCACTTGTATGGAACCTCCTCAATAGGATTATACTGGCACATACCTTTTATTTTTGCCTCCAGGGTTATTGCTGGGGCTCAGTGCCTGCACCATGAATCCACCGCTCCTGGAGGACATTTTTCCCCCTTTTAGTTTTAGCCTCATTGTGGTTATTATTGCTGGTGTTGATGTCATTTGTTGTTGGATAGGACAGAGAGAAAAGGAGAGAGGAGGGGAAGACAGGGAGGAAGAGAGAAAGACAGACACCTGCAGACCTGCTTCACCACCTGTGAAGCGACTCCCCTGCGGGTGGGGAGCCGAGCCAGGGACTGCAAACAGGATCCCCACACCGGTCCTTGTGCTTGGAGCCACGTGTGCCCGCTGAGCTACCGCTCGACCCTGGGCACATATATTTTCTACATTGACGACTGATTATCTTGGGAGAAACTCTCAAAGTACACTACCTAAATTATATTTTCTGCTAGCATTTTTTCACATTAGATAGTAATTTCTCAAAGCAAAATTTTAGGTTCATTCTACAGAAAGTATTCATCAATAACTTAATATAGCCCAGAACTAAATGCAAAACTAACCAACCAGGTACTGGTCTGTACCTCAGAAACTGTTTACTATCAAAACTCTTTTTTGTTTTTTAGCATTATTCTTTTTTATTTTTCTTAACTTGTTGGTATGCATGAGACCCCTTCTGTTTCATTTGGTTTAAATCCCCCCTGCTTAACACTATTCTATTTACATAACCACTGTTAACAAGTTCCACCTCCCTCCAGGGCATTTGTGGTTCAGTGATAGGATTCTTGCCTGCTCCACCCCCTCCTTGTCACACCCTGATCCCTTCTTTGTCACACCCTGATTTTTACCAGTCACTTTTCTCTCCACCCTCTCTATGTCACATCCTGTTTCCACCCTACTTGGGAAGTATATATAAAGACAGCATTGTGAGTTTTAGAGTACTTTACCTTTAGTTTAGCTCAGCTCGGCTTAGATTGTGCTGCGTCCTGCATGAATAAAGAGATACTGCCTACAACTCAACTATGAGTCCCTGGTCGTCTGTTACCTGCCCGTGAAGCCAGCCCGGCGAAAACAACATTAACTTTTTTTCAAAACCCATTTTTAAGGGCCAGGTATTACATTGCCACAACCCCATGTACTTGTCTGAATTCATATTGGAAGAAACTAGTGTTTGTAGATGTTCTCTGATTTTCTTTTTTTATTCCATTCTTGTGTTTTAAAATCTTTCTCTAAATGGACTTGACATGACAACAAAGCAAAGAACTGTGAGGAGGGAGAAGAAGGGTGGAGAAAACAAAAATTTTGGAGGCCTGGAAAGTGTGTGTGTGTGTGTGTGTGTGTAATGAATCCACTGTAAAGCATTAACCCCTTAGTAAGAAAAAAAATCATCCTCAAATCAGATTAGATACATCTTTCTTTTTAAAGATGTCCGTCCATAATATTAAGGACACAAGATCGTCATTGAACCAATCACTTACTGCAATGTGATATGAAGATTTACCTAGAATTTGCTATGCTCATTGGTTGACCCTGTCAGTATTTCCTTTTTATAAATAAAATAAAATAATTTTTAAAAAAAAGAAATACTATTTTTGACTATGGTAAACCTAATTCAAGAATCATTACATGACTTCAGTCTGTGCTTTCTGGTCTCAGGATGAGAACATCAAATGTTATCACTTCTTTACATTTACTGGGATCCCCACATTTCTTGAAAAATGATGCAAAGAATTGCCCCCCCCATGCACATGCAAACACCAGTATGCAGAATTTTATAGGATTCAGGGACAGCTTAAATTTCATTTCTGAATATTTAGGATTCTATAGGTCATTTTTGTTTTACTGCAAACTCTTGGTTTTCACTCAGAAGAAATTCTAAGCACTAGATAGATAACGCAATTGTAAAGCATCAGATTTTTATGCTATAAGCCAAAGCTTAGTAGTGTCCTGGTATCTCTGTCTCTTTTTCTCTGTCTCTCTCTCACTGTCTCTTTTTCTTTCTCTTATTAAAATAAACAAATCTCCATAAAAAGAAGACATTCCCAGTAAGTGATTCCATAACAGAAGGCAAATACAAATGTCATTAATATCAACCACTGTAGGAGAAATTGAACCAATAAGAGAGAAATTATGTAAAATCATAATGAAAAAAGCACCTCTGATGTGCTAAATTAAAGCCTACAAAATAGGAGATTATTTGTCTTAGTGAAATTTTCTCATGTTATTTAAACTGGAGACAAAGAAAAATCTGTATTTGAATACTCTAATACTGTCTAAGTCTGTAACAGCATGTGAGTGTGAAGACTAAGAAAAGAATATGAAGAGGACCATTTGTATTTTTAAAACAAAAATTGTACTTCAGCCAGAAGTGCTGTCATTCCAATTACTACTTCAGAAATGCATTCAGGAGTTCCTTAACAACATGTGACAGAAGATTCTTGTCCTTATTGCCCTGTTTTTTTTTTTTTTTTTTTTTTTTTTTTTATCAAATTGGCATTTAAAAAACCACTTTCAACACTGCTGTCATAGTTTTGGCAGGAAACAGAGGAGTGAGAATGGAAGAGGTATAAAGGTCTTTATACTTAAGGTGCTCTGTTTCACTGTACTCCTTTACTTAAGATAGTTTTGTCCTTAATTATTTAAAGATAATCAAATCAACAGTGAGAAAAGCCTAGAAGGAAACACCATAACAGGGAGACAGATTTTGATGTCTGAAGCTCCAGGGTACCAGGTTCAATCCCCCACACAACCGTAAACCAGAGCTGAGCAGTGCTCTAGTAAAAAAGTAAATAAGTAAATAAATAAATAAATAAAAACAGACCATCAAAATCAATACGAAGTGCAATAACAGAAAATGGTTAATTCTTTAAAAAACTATAATAACTGGGTTACAGTCTTTAAGGGATAAGGCAGAGTTACAGAGGGAAATACATGTCTCAAAGCCTTCTCTAAATCCAAGGACCTAATCATTTAGTTCATTAATGTACTAAGTAAGCTCTTACCAGTTGCAAATGGTTATATTTATCTGAGTCTACAAGTAGAGAATAAGACAGATATAAAACCGTAAAAATTCATTTTCCACAACATACTCTGCATTTTTCTTTCTCCTCTAGGGTTATTGCTGGGGCTTGGTGGTGCCTGCACTATGAATCCACTGCTCCTGGAGGCCATTTTAGCCTATTTTATTTTGTTGCCCTTGTTGATGTTGTTATTGTTATTCTTGCCATTGATGTTGTTGGATAGGACAGAGAGAAATGGAGAGAGGAGGGAAGACAAAGAGAGGGAGATAAAGATAGACACCTGCAGACCTGCTTCACCGCTTGTGAAGCAACCCCACAGAGGGCCCAAACCGGGATCCTTAAGCCAGTCCTTGTGCTTCACGCCATGTGCACTTAACCCACTGCATTACTGCCCAACCCCCACTCTTTGTGTTTTTTTTTTAATGTGACATGGGGAATGAATCAGTCTTAAGAATAAGTGCTACTGATAAACAGGCACACAGGCTCCCCAGATATTTATTTATTTATGTATCATTTTATTTTAGAAAGAAATAGAGAGCAAAGAGAGACAATACAACAACACTCCATGACCCGTGGAGTTCCCTATGCTATTCAAAGTTCTCCCATGTGGTTCTTAGACTATACCTCAGAATCATTTGCATACTCTATCAGATAAGAGTAAGAGAATGAGATCTCTCCAGTAAAATACATACAATTTACTTTTTAAAAATTATCATGAGAAGCAGAAAAATATTGTGAGGCAGAATTGTAGGATGGTTCACAAGATGTTCCCTACCTAATGTTACTGCTATGATTATGTTAGGTTACCAGGCAATGGAATTTTCACATATAATTAAAGCAATTATTCTGTTGACTTTAAAAGAGAATATTCAATCTGTTTTGACATGTGCATGACCCAGGTTTGAGCCCCTTTTGTACTACACTGAAGGAAGATTCCTGTGGTATCTTTCACTCTTTTTAGCTCTCTGCTTCTGTCTCTAAAAAAGAAAGAGTATTCAAGTGAATCCAATCTAGTCATAATAAGCTCTTTAAGATGATACCTCAAGAGGGTGGGGGCTAGATAGCATAATGGTTATGTAAAGAGACTCTCATGCCTAAGGCTCCAATGTCCCAGGTTCAATCCCCCACACCATCATAAGCCAGAGCTGACCAGTGCTCTGGTAAAATAAATAAATAAATAAATAAATAAACAAATAAACAAATGTAATAATAATAAAATAAAGATAATACCTCAAGTGAAAGAAGAAAATGGAGAAATTTGAAGCTCAAAAGGAATTCAATAAAGGGTTTCTTCAGTGGTGAGGTGAAAGGGCCCATACAGAAACATATATAAGTAGTCTTCTGGAGGTGAGAATGAATCCAGCCAGCAACCATTAACAATACACACAGGAGTGGGGAAGTAGGAAGGTGATGATAGTACACCCAGCTGAATGCATATATTATAATGCAAAAGGATCTGGGCTTATGATCCCTTTACAAGAGGCAGAAAGAGGGATGCAGATAATAGTTTTCTCTCTCCTTTTTATCTCCCCTGTCCCTATCAATTTCTGCTTTGTAAAGCAAAAAAAAAAAAAAAAACCCTAGGTTAGAAAGGTAAATAAACAAATACACAGGGTTTCAGTCCTAAAACCATAAGAAACTATCTCACGCAAACAATCTGGAGGATCCTTAAGGGGAACCTAAGCTCATATGAAAAGACTACTTCAGGGTAGTGCACCAGGTTAAGTGCACATCCATGAAAAATAAGGAAGCCCCCCGCTCTCCACCTGCTGGGGGTGGGGGGGTCAGCTCACAGGTGGTGAAGCAGGTCTGCCTGTGTCTTATCTTTCTCCTCTCCCCCTTTCTATCTTCCCCTCTCTTCTCCTGGAGCAGTGGATCTGTACTGCAGGCACCTAGCCCCAGAGATAACCCTGGAAGCTAAAAAAAAAAAAAAAAAAAAAGGACAACTTCAGTCAACACACATATTTTAGAATGAGAAAAAACCTGAGCAGAGGATTCAGTCAGCCCCATGTTTGGATTCCCAAGATAGAGGAAGCAAGGAATTCTCAATAACTGCTATCAAAACAAGGAATAAATAAAGGAGCAAAAACTATTAAGGTCAGTTTAGTCTCTATTAAGAGACATCAATGTCTGTTATAACCTTTCCAAACATACAAACATATTTGTCTTTAAACACTAGAAAGCAATAATTTTCCTTATGTAAAATCGTTAGTTCAGAGCCAAGAAATTAGGAGTCAGACTAACTATTCTTATTTATTTTTTTGGGGTGGGGGGAATTAAGAGTGGTTCAAGGAGCATTGCAGCAGAACAGCATGAGAATTGAAGGGATAATGTCCAGAATTCCATTCACATCAATATATGGGCCAGAGTGATGCACTGATTTTCTGTCTGTTCCTCCTTAATAAACTTATCTTGATGAATAAAGAAATTAGAGTTACAGATAATGATAGCTGAGATTTTTGTGCTATTGAGCTCAAAAATCTTTCTATGTTTTCTTGGCACAGCGGTTTCTATCACTGGCTCCAAGAGACTGTTTTTTTGCAGATAGAGAGAAGCAGAGACAGAAAATCAGAGGGAAAGAGAGATACCACAACACAGAAGCTATCACCAGTGTGGTATGGGCCAGACTCAAACCTGGTGTGTACTCATAGATAGCAGATTTCTATATGATCTTTTATTCCTGTCAGAATATGCATTGTATTTCATATTTCAGGTAAGACAGATCAGATTTTTGATTTACTACAATTCCAAATTTTTAATTTGGCACACAAAACGATGTTCCTTGGGGCCTTTTCATAACAGATTTAGAGGCAGCTGAGTTAGACTTACTGCTAGTACTTTCAGGTAAACAGGATATTGAGTAGGCCTGTAAAAGTAACATTCTCAGGGAGTTGGGCAATAGTGCTGTGGGTTAAGCACACTTGGAGCAAAGCAGAAGGACCTGCGTAAGGATGCAGGCTCAAGCCCCCAGCTCCCCACCTGCAGGGGCATCCCTTCACGGGCAGTGAAGCAAGTCTGCAGGTGTCTGTCTTCCTCTCTGTCTTCCCCTCCTCTCTCCATTTCTCTCTGTCCTATCTAACAATGATGACAACAATAATAACTACAACAACAATTAAAAAAAAAACAAGGGCAACAAAAGGGAAAATAAATAAATAAGTAGAAGTGACATTCTCATTTACATGAAGCATTACTGCAATAACCTCAGTTATCTAGAGCATACTAACACCCTTGCATTTGACCACTTAGCAACCAAATTGAAAGTTGTTTATTTTTTTTTTATTTATTTGAAAGGACAGACAGAAATTATGAGAGAGAAAGACAGAGAAGGAGAAAGAGAAGAACTATAGCAATACTTCACTAGTTGTAAAGCTTTCCCCCCTTCATATGGGGACTGGGGGCCTGACCCCAGGTCCTAGCACATGTAACTTGTAAGCTCAACCAGATATCTCTGTCCAGCTAGCAAATTAATTTTTTAGATATTTTTTTATTTATTTATGTATTATTTATTCCCTTTCGTTGCCCTTGTTGTTTAACTGTTGTAGTTATGATTGGTGTCATTGTTGTTGGATAGGACAGAGAGAAATGGAGAGAGGAGGGGAAGACAGAGAGGGGGAGAAAAAGATAGACAACTGCAGACCTGCTTCACCACCTGTGAAGTGACTCCCCTACAGATGGGGAGCCAGCCGGGGGCTCAAACCAGGATACTTATGCCAGTCCTTGCGCTTTGCGCCATGTGTGCTTAACCCACTGTGCTACCGACAAACTCCTGCAAATTAATTTTTTATGGATATGAACCTAACTGAGTACCTTTTACATAGAAAATATTTACTTTAGAAGTCAAAGTAACAAGACTGCTTCTCTGTTTTGTATTCCCTAGCTATATTACACATAATAAATTCGGTTGACAGAATGTGGCCTACAGTAGTCTACAGTAGGATGAGGAGTGGAAAGCACAGCTGAAAATGTGTTTTCTGTTGAAGGAAACAAACTCTAAGTGCTGCTGAAAGATTTCCATATTTGAAGTACTATATGTGACCCAGTTGAAATTTATAAAATAATCATAAATATTAATAACAAATAACTAAATTATGATGAAAGAAGTCTTCTATACTTTTTCTAAAATTGCAGATAAACTTCAAACTCTATTATTTATACATATTTTTGCTTTGATAATATAATGCATGTACAAACAGAAAGTGCAATTGAACATGTACAGCTTAAATAATTGCTGTATGTGAAGAATTCTCAATTAAGTCTATCCATGGAGAATCAAAGGTTCACTGCTCATTGCCATAGAAAGATAAAGTGCATTATACCTGTCTTTCACATGAAAGGAAATCTGCTTTATTGTGCAAATCACAGAAAAATTTCATTTATTTCATCAGACCTCCTTTCTCTTAGGAATAGCAAACTTACATATGGGTGGAGACAGGGGTGGGGGAGAGAGAGAACACCAGAGCCTATATCTTCTCTTTCACATTAATACAATTATCCCATCATACAATTCTGGTTGTTGCCTCTAGGATGGGAGAACATTGATATGATCTCCTTTTGTGACTAGCTCTTTCTTTTACTCATTCCACAAACACTTATTGAGTAATTACTATATTACAAGCATTCTTTAAGATTTTGGGCTTGCAGGGGGCTGGGCGATGGTGCATCTTGTTAAGCACACATAGTCCTAAGCCGAAGGACCTGCATGCACAAGGTTCTGGGTTCAAGACCCAGCTCCCCACCTATTGCACAAGTATTGAATCAGATCTGCAGATGTCTTTCTCTCTCCCTATCTTCCCCTCCCCTCTCAATTTATCTCTATCCTATCAAATACAATGGAAAAAATGGCCACCAGGAGTAGTGGATTCATAGTGCTGGCACTGAGTTCTAGTTCTAACCCTGGAGAGAAAGAAAGAAAGAAAGAAAGAAAGAAAGAAAGAAAGAAAGAAATGAAAGAAGGAAGGAAAGAAGGAAGGAAGGGAGGAAGGAAAGAAGGAAGGAAGGGAGGAAGGAAGGAAAGAAGGAAGAAAGAATGGTTTGCTTACTTGAATTTATGCAGTTTCATTAATTGGGGATTTATTTTTATTATATATTTCCTTAAATATTAATGTGATCACTGCTGTAACTCATTTTATTCTACAAAATTATTATGCATTTTGGGAGGTTAGAGGCAGAACTTGGAAAAAAAGTCAGAGAGAGAGGGTGGGAGAGAGAGATATCTATATCACTACTTCACCACTCATGAATCTTCCCCCCAGTAAGGGGCACTGGGGACCTGAACCTGGATCATTGTGCTCTCTAATGTATGTGCTCTACCAGGTGTGCCATTATCCAGCCCCTACATAAAGCACTTTTGTCTGACTTACAAATAAACTGGATACTACTACTGTTTTAACTACTATAAATCTTAATCTATAATATATTAGCAGTCAAGGTTCAATACATCTAGAACTCTACTTCATGTGCTTGGAGCTAATACTTGGTCGTAGATTCCACATAATATGTTGAAAATTGTCGAGTTAAAAAATCTTTGCAAACTGGCTTTTCATCACTACTCAAGTAGCTAAAAAAACATTCATTCTCAGAATACTGAATATTTGTGAATGACTGATGTGTTTTTGGCAAAGAAATGAGTACTTCAGTGAGGCACACTATATTCAGCAATGAGATACACTTAACATATGAAAGAAAAATTTCCATGCATTACATTTCAAAGATTGGAATGGGAAAGAAGGAAAAATTGCTGTTCTTATCTTGATTGCAACATGTAGCTTTGGCATCATTTAAATATCACCCTGAGTAGATGTAGAACCCAAAAAAATATGACAAAATCAAGAACCAATATAATCTCTCAAAAATTTGACCATATTAACTATAACTTGGTTTTAGAAAAATTATGAATAAAAATTCACTCCATATTCCAAAACTTTATTTTTATGAAAACTATTTTGATTTAAATACATTATGGGGAGAAAGATAACTGGAAAATAGCGATAGAATTCTTATAAATTTAGCAACTGACTTGTAGGAAATATTCATATTAAGTGGAAATATTTATCAAAGTATCTGATTAAACTAGTATTTTTATATAATTTGTGATATTTAAACTGATATATCTACTATGTCAGTTTATAATGAATGGCATTTTATTTTTATCATTTTTATTCAGGAAGATAATGTTTTACAGTGCAGTTATTGATATATAAGTACAATTTCACATCTCCCTTTATAATTTCTCTACAGAACTCTCTTAACAACAACCTAGGTCCTTTTATGTCATCAAGACCCCAAGGTTCTCTTCAGCCCATCTAATCCTGCCCCAAAGCCTTTTTTTGTTGGGCATTACAGCAGCCCCCCTGCTCTATCCCAATGCTGTGATCTATTTACATAATCACTGTTTTGCCTGAGACCTGCCCTGCCTGCAGGGTATTGGTTAATCCCATTGGTTAGAACCTTCACAACAGCTGCTATGGAAGCTTTCTACCTTCCTGTTCTTTTCTCCACCCCCTTTCCTAGCCATTTCCTTTTCCAATTTGCCATTTCCAGTTTCTAAGATATACAAGGTGTTGTCTCTGATCAATAAAGGCATTGCATTGCGTTCCCGTTCCACCATGAGTTCCTGGTATATCTCCCGCTTCATTGAGTAAGCAGCAGCCCAGGTTGGCTCCAGTCGAGTTCTCTCCAACCCAGAGAGTATGTTCCTGGGAAGAAAGGCCCGCAAAGCTAGCCCAGCATTTTCTTTTTGCCTCCAGGGTTATCACTGGGGCTTGGTGCCTGCACTATAAACCCACTGCTTCTGGAGGCAATTTTTCCCATTTTGTCGCCCTTGTTGCTGTTGTTACTGTTTCCATTGCTGTTGTTGGATAGGACAGAGGGAAATCGAGAGAGAAGGGGATGACAGAGAAGGGGAGAGAAAGGGAGACACCTGCAGGCTTGCTTCACTGCTATGAAGCAACCGGCCCCATCAACCTCCCCCTGCCCTTCCCACCTATTTCACAAGGGCTGGATAGCACAGCAAGAAAATGAGAGGGGAGAAGATAGAAGGGGGAGAGAAAGACACCTGCAGACCTGTTCCACCCTTCACTGTTTGTGAAGTAAACCCCCTGCAGGTGGGGAGTCTGGGGCTCCAACCAGGATCCTTGCACCAGTCCTAGTGCACTATGTGCCCTACAGCCAGACCTCACTTTGATTGTTTTAAACCTGTGCCAAGCTATGCTACTGCTGAAGACTTTTTTTTTTAATTACAAGACTTTGCAACTACAATGGCGTAACTTGTTTTAAGTTACAAAGAATTTAATACATGAGTATATTTCTCTTCACTTTTTTTCTACTCCTTTTAAAAACACATTCATTTTATTTTAATGAGAGAAAGAAAGAGATCAGACTACCATTTAGCTTTGGCTTATAATGGTGCAGGGGACTGATCCTAGGAAAATGGAATTTCAGGCATGAAAAGTTTCTGGCATAACCACTATATCATATCCCCTCACCTTTTTTTTTTCTATACCTATTAGCACACTATGATTCTTGCTACAGTAAATTAGTTACAACTGTATTAGATGTACTATATATGTACACACATGTAGACATACACAGAGATTTTTAAAAATAATTTTAAGTGTTTAACTGGGCCAGCAAAAAAATTCACTTAGGGTGCCAGTTTGACCATGTGTGCAATCCAAATTGAAGCCTGGCCCTACTGCACTGGAGAAAACTTAGATTGCCACCATGGTGTCCTGCCCTCTCTATCTGCCTCTGTCTCTATCTGAAAAAGTCAGTGCAGAGCAATGAAATCCTAATGATGACAAAAATTAAAAACAAGGTGTTAAGATAAGCTATAAAAATCATAAGAATTATAGAATATATTTTTTTGTTTTTTAGTTTCTTTCTTTCTTTCTCTTATGGGACAGAGAGAAACTGAGAAGGAAAGGACAAAAATAGGGAAAGAGAAATAGAGAGACACCTACAGCAGTGCTTCGTTATTCATGAAGCTTCCTCCCTGCAGATAGAGACTGGGGGCTGAACTAAGATCCTTGAGCACCATAATATGTGCACTAAACCAGTGTGGCACCACCTGTCCCCCAGTTGTAGTTCTTTGTTGCTGGGAAATTGTGCAGATGCAGTCACATCTGCCATGTTGTCCCCTCAGGCTAATGCTAGTTTCTGCGAGAGTTGGGACATTCTCAGAGTGCCTGTTGTGCCCTCAGGGCATTGTCTATTTCCCCGCGATATTTGGAGTGCTTTGGTCACTACCCCCCCCCCCATTCTCACGAGAGTTATTATCCTATCCTGGAGTACTATGGTTACTCCTCCACCTTCCCATTCTCAAGAAAGCTGCTCCTATAAAAGCCCTTCTTCTTCCACAGCTCACTCTCTTGCCAGGCTTCACTCCAGTATTCAGACGCAGGAAAGGTTACTGTGTGAGGCAGCCATTTTCGCTACCTCCACGTGGCCCAACCTGCCTCTCTAGCACCCAACTCTGAGGTGCCAGCGCAAATAAAGATTTGTGTTTCCTCTTCACTCTGGACCCCCTCTCTCTCTTCTCCGTGGCCCGCGCACAACAACACTTTGTAAATGGATTTGAACTCAACACTTTTGCACAAAGCTAAAATAATCAAAAGAAGTCCAACATAGCACAAGCTTCTAAATGAAGCCTAAGTCAGAATAAGTTTGAAAGCCTAAAATATACAATATAAGACACTAACTTACCACTGTGGCAATAGTTTATTGAATCAAAATTGGTGTACAAGGACAGTGTTATAGCCTGAGTCTGATCTGCTTTAGGTAATTGAAAAAGTGAAAAATACATAAAGGCAGGCAATTCCCCTCATGGTTTATAGATGACTAAAAAGCTCAATTACCCAACATCATAGGTCAGTGGCACACCCCGAGCTAAAACCCTGATAAACTAAAAGATCCCTGAGACCATAGACTGGTATTTCTCCATCAATTTCATTATCCATGTTAAATATTTTAGATAGAAAGATCATACTCATTTACTTACATTTAATATATAGAGAAGGTGAAAGAAAGAAAGAAAGAAAGAAAGAAAGAAAGAAAGAAAGAAAGAAAGAAAGAAAGAAAGATAGAGACAGAGCTAGAAGAAAGATCTGTTCAGTTCTGGCATATGGTTGGCCTGATACCTGTGGTATCAGGCCAACAATTCCAATGCTAAGCCACTAAGCTAGCTATATTCTCTTCCCCTGATTTTTTTTCAGTATTACTATAAGGTTCATCAAAAATAAGTATAAACATTCAAGCAAAAACATCTGATTTTCTTGAACTCACATTTACCACAGCATGCAATACTTAAATTTCTTTTGTATGTACTGTAATTAAAGCTATTTTTGGTAGATTTCATTTTGTAATTTCTTTATTGGGGAATTAATGTTTTACATTTGACAGTAAATACAATAGTTTGTACATGCATAACATTTCCCAGTTTTCCATATAATAATACAACCCCCCTAGGTCCTCTGTTATCCTTCTTGGACCTGTATTCTCCACCCACACCCACCCCAGAGTCTTTTACTTTGGTGCAATATGCCAATTCCAGTTCAGGTTCTACTTTGTTTTTTCTTCTGATCTTGTTTTCAACTTCTGCCTGAGAGTGAGATCATCCCATATTCATCCTTCTGTTTCTGACTTATTTCACTTAACATGAATTTTTCAAGGTCCATCCAAGATGGGCTGAAAATGGTGAAGTCACTGTTTTTAATAGCTGAGTAGTATTCCATTGTGTATATAGACCACAACTTGCTCAGCCACTCATCTTTTGTTGGACAACTGGGTTGCTTCCCAGTTGTCCATTGGCTATTACAAATTGTGCTGCCAAGAACATATGTGTACACATATCTTTTTGAATGGGTGTGTTGGGTTCCTTAGGCTATATCTCCAGAAGAAGAATTGCAGGATCATAGGGTAGGTCCATTTCTAGCCTTCTGAGAGTTCTCCAGACTGCTCTCCACAGGGGCTGGACCAAGAAAAATTCCCACCAGCAGTGCAGGAGGGTTCCTTTGACCACACAACCTCTCTAGCATTTGTTGTTATCTTTTCTGATGTATGACATTCTCACAGGAGTGAAGTGATATCTCATTGTTGTCTTTATTTGCATTTCTCTGACAATCAGAGACTTGGAGCATTATTTCATGTGTTTCTTGGCCTTTTGGATCTCTTCTGTGGTGAATATTCTGTCCATGTCTTTCCCCCATTTTTGGATGGGGTTATTTGTTTTCTTGTTGTTGAGATTTGCAAGTTCTTTATAAATTCTGGTTATTAGCCTCTTGTTTGATATATGGCATGTAAACATCTCCCATTCTGTGAGGGGTCTCTTGGTTTGGGTAGTAGTTTCTTTAGCTGTGCAGAAGCTTTTTTAATTTGATGTAGTCTCACCATAGATTTATGCTTGTTTTAGTCTTCTTTGTAATTGGATTCGTTTCATTGAAGATGTCTTTAAAATTTATGCGGAAAAGAGTTCTGCCAATATTTTCCTCTAAGTATCTGATAGTATCTGCTCTAATATCTTAGTCCTTGATCCACTTGGAATTTACTTTTGTATTCGGTGAAATATAGTGATTCAGTTTCATTCTTCTCCATGTTTCAACCCATTTTTTCCAGCAGCATTTGTTGAAGAGACTCTGCTTTCCCCATTTAATAGTCTGGGCACCTTTGTCAAAGATTAGATGTCCATAGGTGTGGGGGCTTACTTCTGGGCTCTCAATTCTATTCCACTGGTCGGTGTGTCCGTTTCTCTTCCAGTACCAAGCAGTTTTGATTATAATGGCCCTATAATACCATTTGAGATCTGGGAGTGTTATGCCTCCAGTTTTGTTCTTTCTTCTCAAGATAGTTTTGGCAATTCTAGGTCTTTTCTGGTTCCAGATAAACATTTGTAGCATTTGTTCTATTATCCTAAAAAATATGATTGGGATTTTGATGGAGATAACATTAAATTTGTATATGGCTCTGGGTAGTATATTCATTTTGATGATGTGAATTCTTCCAACCCATGAACATGGAATATCTTTCCACTTCTTTGTGTAATTTTCAACTTCCTTGAGTAGTGACTCATAATTTTCAGTATACAAGTCTTTCACTTCTTTGGTTAGGGTTATTCCTAGATATTTTATTGTTTTTGTTGCTATAGTAAAAGGAACTGATTTCTGGATTTCAACTTCTTCAGATTTAGTGTTTGCATAGAAGAATGCCACTGACTTTTGAATGCTAATTTTGTAGTCTGACACCTTATTGTATTGCCTGATGATATCCAATAGATAATTGCAGGATTCCTTGGGTTTTTCTATGTATATTATCATGTCATCTGCAAATAGGGAGAATTTGACTTCTTCTCTTCCAGTCTGTATCCCTTTAATTCCTTGCTCCTGCCTGATTGCTATGGCAAGAACTTCCAACACTATATTGAATAGTAATGGTGATAGTAGGCAGCCCTGTCTAGTACTTTATCTGAGGGGAAATGCTTCCTGTTTTTCACCTTTGAGTATAACATTGGCTGTGGGTTTGCTATATATAGACTCCACTCTCTTCAGGAATTCTCCATCTATTACTATTTTTTGTAGTGTTTTGATCATAAAGGGATGTTGTATTTTGTCAAAGGCTTTCTCTGCATCTATTGATATGACCATGTGGTTTTTGGTCTTGCTTGTATTGATGTGGTGGATCACGTTGATTGATTCATGTATATTAAACCAACCTTGCATAAACCCCACTGGGATAAACCCCACTTAGTCATGATAAACAATCTTTTTAATATACTGCTGTATCCAATTGGCTAGAATTTTGTTCAATATTTTAGCATCTATGTTCATCAGAGATATTGGTCTGTAGTTTTCTTTTTTGGTTGTGTCCCTGTCTGCTTTTGGTATCAAAGTGATGTTGGCTTCATAGAAGCTGGAAGGGAGTATTCCAGTGTCTTCAATCTTCTGGAAGAGTTTTAAAAGTAGAGGTATTAGGTCTTCGTTGAAGATTTTTTTTAGAATTCATTTGTAAAACCATCTAGTCCAGGACTTTTATTCTTGGGAAGGTTTTTGATAACTGTTCTAATTTCATTAGCTGTGATGGGCCTGTTCATGTTATCTACTTCCTCTTTACTTAGTTTTAGAAGTTAGTAGGTATCTAGGAAATTGTCTATTTCTTTCAGGTTCTCTAGCTTGGTGGCATGTAGTTCTTCATAGAAGTCTTGCATAATATCTTGAATTTCTGTGGTGTCTGTTGTGATGTCTCCTCTTTCATTTACTATCTGATTTATTTGGGTCTTCTCCCTTTTTTGTGAGTCTGGCTAAAGGTTTGTCGATTTTTTTGACTCTTTCGAAGAATCAGAATCAACATTTACTTTCGTTGATCTTTTGTATGTTTTCTTATTTTCAATGTTATTGATTTCTGCCCTAGCTTTATTGATTTCTGTCCTGGTTGCTTTAGGGTTCCTTTGTTCTTCTTCTAGGTCTTTAAGATGTGCAATAAGGCTGTTTATTTGTGCTTTTTCTTGTTTCCTAATGTGTGTTTGTATGGCTATGAACTTCCCTCTCACTACTGCCTTAGCTGTGTCCCAAATATTTTGATAGCTGTGTCTTCATTTTCATTGAAATCCTGAAATATTTTGATTTCTTCCTTTATTTCCTCTTTGACCCACTAGTTGTTAAGGAGTGTACTGTTGATTGGGACTATTACTAATCTTTTGTTGATTGTTAAGTGTTAGTTTAATTCCACTGTGGTCTGAGAAGATACTTGGGATAATTTCAATCCTCTTGAATTTGCTGATGCTGTCTTTGTGGCCTAACATATGGTCTATCCTTGACCATATTACCCATGTGGACTTGAGTTAAATGTTTATTCCAGTTTCTTGGGATTAATGACTCTGAAAATGTCCAATAGTTCTAGTTTATCTGTCTCCTCATTTAGCTCCCTCGTGTCTTTATTGATTTTCTGCCTGAATGAATCTGTCAAGTTGAGAGAGTGGGGTGTTAAAGTCTCCTACTATGACTGTGTTGCTGTTAATATATTACTGTAGCTGTTTCAGTAGATGTTTGATGTATTTAGATGGCTTCTCATTGGGTGCATAGATGTTAAGAATTGTTACGTCCTCTTGAGTGCCTGATCCTCTGAATATTAAGTAGTGTCCATTCCTATCTTTTTTATCTATTGTGAAGTCTATAATGTCAGATATGAGAATAGCTGTTCCTGCCCTTTTTTGTGGGCCATTAACCTGTATGATAGTTTTCCATCCTTTCACTTTGAGCCTGTGTTTGTCTTGTTGAGTTAGCTGGGTTTCCTGTAGACAGCATATTGTTGGGTTGTGTTTTCTGATCCATCTTCCTACTCTGTACCTTTTAGTAGGTGAATTCTGGCCATTGACATTTATTTCAAAACTTCTTTAACAGCAGGCTTGTTGATAGTTGATTTCTTCAACTGTTGCTTGTCTGAGAAGGTTTTTATGCCTCCAAGTAATCTGAATGACAGTCTAGGAGGATACAGTATTCTTGGTTGAAAGCTTTTCTCATTGAACACTCGATAGATATCTTGACATTCTTTTCTGGCCTTAGTGTTTGTGTGGAGAAGTCTGTTGCTAATCTTATGGGTTTTCCTCTGTAGGTAACTCTTTGTTTTTCTCTTGCAGCCTTCAGGATCCTTTCTTTATCCTTACTCCTTTCCATTCTAAATATGATTTGTCTTGGTGTCTTTAAGTCTGGGTTCATTCTGTTTGGGACCCTCTGGGCTTCTTGAACCTTTATGTCTTTGATGTTTTCTAGACTAGAGAAATTTTCAGCTACTATGTCCTGAAGAATGCTTTCTTCCTCTCCCTCTCTTTCTTCCTCTGGTAAGCCAATAATGCGTATATTCTTTCTTTTGAAGTCATCCCATAGGTCTCTGTTGTTGTTTTCAGTATCTCTTAATCTCTTTTTGAGATCTCTTACTTATTTTTAGTTGTCTCTAATTCATCCTTGATCTTGCTAATTCTGTCTTCAGCCTCCTTGATTCTATTCTCTCCCCCCCTCTACTATTTTCTGGAGTTCATCTATTTTGTTACCCTGTTCTGATACTGTTGTAGCTTGTTCAGCTAGTTGCGTTCTTAGCTCAGCTATTTCAGCTTTCAGTTCTCTAATAACTTTAAGATAATTTAGTGTTTTCTTCTAGAGTCTCATTTGCTGTTTCTGCATTTCTGGTGACAATTCTTTCAAACTCTTTACTCACTCCTGTGATTATTACCTTAACTAGTCTTTGGATGTTGACCTCATTATTTTGTGATTCACCCTTTAGGGGACTTTTAGCTGGACTCTTGTCCTGGTTCATTTCTCCATTATTTCTTGTTGTTGGTTTAACCATTTTATATATTATGCTATGAGGTCCCTCCCAGTACTTTTCAAATTACTGATCACTATTGCCTGGATTGACTTATGTCTAAGTTAGGTAATTAAAGGATTCACAGTTGTGGAAGTTAACAGTTGTTTCAATAGTATTTTAATCCCTGATTTGGAGCTCAGTGGCTTAAAAGCCTCTTTTGTTCTTTTTCTTCCCTGTAGGCTAGGGAGCTTGAGGGCTTTTAAACTATAAGTTGGTTACTTAGCTTAGTCACTGACTCCTGACCAAGAGATAAGGCAGGGTGTGGCAGAGATAATCCAGTGGTTATGCAAAGAGACTTTCACAGCCCCACTGCTATGCCACTAAGATATAGATCTTCTCCTGAGTTTCCTGGTTAGTTCTCTGTCTCCTGGTGTCAGCACAGGGCCTCCCTGCTGCTGCTCCAGATTCTGAGGGCAGTAGCAATGGAGACTCAGAGTTGCACCTGGTGAGTCCCAGGGAGTTCTCTTCTCCCCTCAGCCATCCCCTTGTTGGTGAAACAGACTGGAGGTGGTGCCTCAACTGATAAACTGCCAGACTGTTTCCAGCCACCCAATCTCTCCTTAGGCTCCTCTCTGTCCACCAGCCACATGTGTTTGCACTCACAGATGATCTGGTGGGTTCCTGAAGTCGTTCTAGTCCTGTCCTGTTTCAGTTCCTGGTGGTCTCCTTTAGTATTCCTAGTTGATCAGGGAGAGTAGGAGAGGAGAGGAGAGGGGAGGGGAGGGGGGGAGGGGAGGAGAGGGGAGGGGAGAGGAGAGGAGAGGAAAGAAACACAGCTGCTGCTGCTTGTAGCCCCTTATTTTTGGTACATTTCTACTATGTATGGAAATATTGAAAGATAAAGTGCCTTTCGTTCCTCCTAACACTTGATTGGTGATTTTTAAAGACAAGCTACCAGATATGGGCGCATTACACTGCTGAGATTGTGAAATTCTAGACTGGGAATAAAAAAAAAAATGTATATCATTTTAAGTTTTGTTGCAAAAAGTAACAATTTGAAGGTATTATTGATGTGTTACTCATCTTTCCTTTCAGTGCTACTGAAAGTGTTCTGGCCACATTAAACTTTATTCTGAAAATAATCTGACCTCAATGGTTTTTGCAGTTGCAGTTTCTTATGTCTTTCCTTGGATGTTCAAAGGGCTGAACTCTTGAAGTTACTTAGTTCCAAAGTCCTTATTGGTCTTTTTAGGAATTGTTCAATAACTAGTATTAGATGCAGCTTTTAGATATAGCTTCTTCTATCTTGATTGATTTCTTACTTGAATGACTCAATAGCACACTTAAATTTTATTTTTTAATTTAAATCAACTTCATATCATCTTTTAAAAATTGGAGTGCTATATAAACATCAAGCACTTTTTTCAGCTAGATTAAAGAACTAAAGTTCTATCCTCCATAAACTAACCATTCTGTCTTCTGTAAACTCAACTAAAATTCAGTACAGTATAAGCTGCAAAAACACTGAACATATTATACATAAATTTTATTTAAGTGTAATTCCAGAACAGTTTTATGAAATATATTTTAGTATATTTCATTTGACTATGAGCTTACACACTGAATAAATTAATTGTTCCAAAGCCATGAAATTGTTAGTCTGTCCTTTAAGAGGTCATTTGGTTTGTGATTCAAATCCAGTCATGTACAAAGTCAATAAGAAAAAAAGATAGCCCAGTACCAAAGCTAGTTCCAATACAGAGGGAGTCAGTCTTGAACTAGAATCATGCACATGACAAAAATGATACTCTCTAAGTGTCCATGTCTTGAAACATTAAGTATGATCTCCAAAAACAAAGATTCTGACACTGAACACAATGTGTTTTACCAATGAATTTTACCATTAAATACAAAGTTTCAGAGTGTGTTTTGATGGGTAACATTTAATAAGAGATTCTCTCTTGGAAAATATAGTAATGACTTTTTTACACACACAATTAGGTTTTTTTTTTTTTTCATTTAATCTGTTGACAGGGTGACATTCATTAATAGATTTTTACCTTTAATCACTATTCCATTCCTAGAATGATTTCTCCATAAAAGTAAAATCAAATGATCAATATGTATGAAAAACTATTCAGCTTCAGCAAGATAATGAGATAAATACAACAAAGTGAAGCACATAACTTTCGTCTTGGATACTGTCTGAAACAATTCTCATACAATCTTCTAACCTTGCAAAATATTATTAAGTCACTAGTATTAAAAAAAATGTAATGTGGCATTTTTGTCTCAGTTTGGCAAAGATACTTGAACTGGTTTACTTCCCCTATTTGCTTACCCCTCTAGGAGTATGGGCCAACATTCTTTTGGGGTTGCAACAGGTAGAAATCCTGGCTTCTGTAATTACTTCTTTGCTGGACATAGGCATTGGCAGGTAGACTCATAACCCCAGCCTGTTTCTATCTTTCCTTAGTGGAGTAGGGCTCTGGAGAGGTAAGGTTCCGGGACACATCAGTGAGGTCATCTGCCCGGGGAAGTCTGAACTCTAAATTTTCTAGAGTAATATGTTTATTGAAGGTTAAGACTAATTACTAAAGAAAAAGTATAAAGTACATGTTGATCATGATGTGTAAGAATTCCTGTATAATTATATTTTTTTTCACTTTTTCCTATTTAGTTATTTTATTGCCACCAGGGTTATGGCCGGGGCTTAGTACCTGCCCTACAAATCCACTGTTTCTGATGGCCATTTTTTCTGGAGGATGGGGAGATAGAGAGAGGGAGAAAAAGATAGATACCTGAAGACCTGCTTCACAACTCATGGAGTGAACTCCCTACAAGTGAGGAACAGAGGCTCTATCCCAGGTCCTTGTGCTTGAAAATATGTGCACTTAACCAGGTATGCCACAACCCGGCCCCCAGAATTCTTTATTAAAATGTGCAGGCAATGGTTGAAAAAATAATGGTATTTTTTTCTTATGTTAAATCACAATTTGTCTGATATTGCATATATTATTTTCTTCCTTGCTATAAAAGTTAGGTTAACTTGATAACAAGGTAACTTGTAAAACTATTATGTTCATTTTCAGGGGGAGAAAAGCAAATAAATGATTGCAGTCAACCAAATTAAGAGCTCCAAAGTTATATTCCTGTGGAATTTTTTTTTTTAAATTTATTTCTCTGATAGAGGCTGAGAGAAATTGAGAGAGTAGGGGGAGTTAATAAGTGAGAAAGAAAAAGAAATGACTACATCACTGTTTGTCTGTTCTTGTGAACCTTTCCCCCTTGCAGATGGGTTCTTAGGACTTGAACCAGGATGTTTGCTTATGGCCATATGTACACTCTACCAGTGAGACACCAGCAAGGCCCCCCCACTGCCTCTACCCCCAATCTTAATTTTCTGTTAATGTTTAATGTAGGTATGATAACCTTTTAAATGCAAGGTAAAATCATCCTAAATTAGTGTCATATCAACATAAAACAATATATCAATAAACCAGCATCTGGATAGATACTGACATGCATGAGCTGAGTACTCCAGAGGCACTTTTTTCATTCATTTTACATCCAATACAGAGAGTAAGATGGAGAGACACTATAGCACTGGAACTTCCCCTGAAGCTGTGGGCATTTCTAAGCGGTGATGAACTGGAAGCTGGGACTTTTTCATGCCAAAACACATGCTCTACCATATGCACTCAGTGGGAGAGTCCATCATTATCACTCAGTTCTCTATATCATTATTATAGTAGTTAGAAACTTATGTTTAATTCTCAATGATAAAAATTAGGTTAAAATGATAAATGATAAAATGTTAGGATGCATTTGCAAACTCACTAAAGTAATATTTCAATGTACATATTCCCTGTGCTCTACAATATTGAGTTCAACAGCTGTGTTGCAAAAAAATTGGTTTTATAATACAGCACCTTTTTCAGCCCGTGTTTACAATAACTATAACAATTTTCTGAGCCCTGGTGTCCTTAGTTTATCCTAACTTGTACTGTTTTAAGATTAAGAGAAAAAAATACTACTCTAAAATTTTGATTTTTCCAATTACATTATCCTATATTCTCATTACCATTTGCTCTTATTTTGCCATAAATGTTTATTTATCTCTGTAACTTCTGTATATATAGATTGATTCATTCCTTCCGTTTTCCCTTAATATCTCACTACATGAATATACTGTACTGACATTTTATTTAAAATAAGAATTAATATAGTAGCGACATCTAAAAACTTAATAAATTGCTTTCCAAAACGTTTTTCATTTCTCTCTTCTCAAAGAAAACAGCCAATTAAATAAATCCTGAATAAATGTAGATGTACTTTAAATAGGAATTGGAGAAGCAAATTGTTTCAAATTCATACTGTTGTTAATTCTCTAATCAGTACATTTTGTCCTTTATTATGGAAGTTCTTTCTACATAATAATATGAAACTGAGAAAAACAGAATTAAATATGAAGTAGTGTTTGAGTAATACAAAAGTACACCTGTAATAAATTTTACAACCAAAGTTATTCTTCTTGGATAAAAAAGTATACATTTAAATTAAAGCAGATTTAAATGAACTATTTCACACTTAACATTTTGAATGCAGACATGTATCTCATGAAATTTATATTTGCATTGTTCATTGAAAAATCAAGTCAAATATGAATATTCCAAAATATCCCGTTAAGAATAACTGAGGGGAGTCGGGCTGTAGCACAGCGGGTTAAGCGCAGGTGGCGCAAAGCACAAGGACCGGCATAAGGATCCCGGTTTGAACCCCGGCTCCCCACCGGCAGGAGAGTCGCTTCACAGGCGGTGAAGCAGGTCTGCAGGTATCTATCTTTCTCTCCTCCTCTCTGTCTTCCCCTCCTCTCTCCATTTCTCTCTGTCCTATCCAACAATGACAACAACAATAATAACTACAACAATAAAACAACAATGGCAACAAAAGGGAATAAATAAATAAAATAAATATTTTTTTAAAAAAGAATAACTGAGACATTTAAAGAGGTATGCTAATATTGTCAATGCATTTAGATATAACTTACATTTTCTAATGAGTTTCAAATTGTGTATCAAAAACTCTAGATTCCCCCCCCCCCGAAATCAGTATTTTTCAATTTACAAAAAAGCCCTGGAAACTTATCTATATGAAAGGTATAATATCTAAAATTAAATATATATGTGGTTGGTTAGGTAGCTCAACAGGAAACCAGAGAGAGCATATGCCTCGCCACATACACTGCCCAGTTTAAAGTCTTGGACCCATATTGCAGTGTCCCAACATCATGGAAGCTCTGATTTTAAGGTACTACCCCTCCCCCCATCTCTTTCTCCCTTTGCCTGTCAATCTGAATGACAAAGCAACATAGGGGCAGGGAAATCATGAGTGTAGCAATCCTAGGCTCTGTCAAAATTATATATATAACATTTTTGTGCAATACCACTGTAATCTTTATTCACTCATTCATTTAAAAATAGCTTCAGGGATCAATTTGATAGGTACTGTAGGGAATAAAAATTGAAGTAAAATATGATCCTTCTTCTCTTAGAACCTATTGCTGAGGGGCTAGAGACAAACATAAATAACCACATATAAGACAGTAAATGAGAATGTTCTCAAGAGCAATAAGGACTATGGTAAGCAATTATATATATATATATATATATATATATATATATATATATATATGACTATGGGGAAATAATATACATAGCTATGGAAGTATGCAGGCCATAAAAGTGGGGATGGGTAGAGACATTACAACTAGCTGATTATATATATACATTATATATATATATATATATATATATATGTCAAGAAACCTATTTTAAATATATTTGTTAGTACTTAATAAATACTGACTGAAGAAACTCTCTTTAGAAGTAAGATAACATAAAAAGAGAAGAAGTAAAATAACATATCAACTACTTTCCTCAGGCTACACTGGAACTTCAAAAAAATATGTTAGTGAGGAGTTTGGTCTAATTCCAGTCATGCTGAGGCTAGAGAAAATTTTGGCCTCCCTCACCTATTCTCTTATAGAAAGATTTCTTCCGCATCCCTTCCATAAAGCAGAATTAAGGGGAGATTAAAATAGCTCTAGAATACTTCCTGCTCTGTTCTGAGCTTTCATTCCATTTGATTTAGACCAATTGGAATGTTCAGGGAAAACCCCCAGGAGACATTATGCATGTAAGATAATGTGTCAATTTCTGAACCAGGTTTATCTTCCTTATGTCCATCCATCATTGTTCCTTAACTCTGAGAAAGCAAAATATGTAGAAAAAAAACAAAAACAAAACTTCTAAGCATACTGCTGTTTCTCTCTCTAAAAAGAAAATTCCATCATCTTCTGAAAATTCCCTTTATTCAATTTGTCACAAATCCAACCACAAAAAATATTAGATTTACACACTTTGGAAGTTACAGTATCTAGTTATCTACCAAATTTTATTTGACCAATTATTTTCCTAAATACCTAATACATTATAGGTGTTCACCAATAATCTGCATTGCATACCTCATTAAAAAAGAGTGTAATCCTTGGTGTATTGCATCCAAAAAGGACTCTAGGCCAGGGGATATGTGGGAGGAGAGTTCAAGTCCTAGAACATGATGGCAGAGGACCTAGGTGGGGGTTTATACTGTTATGTGGAAAACTGAGAAATGTTACACATGTATCAACTATTTATTGTATTTTACTGTCAATTGTAAACTATTACTCCCTCATTAAAAAAAGAGAGTGATCTTGTATTTATAATAATATCAAACTTCTAATTTCAGATGATATGGAATCATTCTTTTCATTCTATTCCAACTCATGAAAAGGGGGCTAAATCAATTTCACTAAAGTACTAGAATGGTTCATATTGCTTGAAAATAAGTATTTGTATAGTTATGGTTAAAGTTGGAATAAGGAATACAAATGAACCTTTGAATGGAATAAGTAGAGATAAAGAATTCTAAAATATCTTTAATTTATGTGGCTTAGAAGACAGAGAAAAAAGATCCACAAAAAGTTTTCCAGCCTTCAAAGACTTCAGTCGACTTCATTCTTGCTACCATCAGTCAGTTTCTAACCCATTGCTTTACTTTATTTTTCCTTTGTACTTACCTATCTACGGAAACCTTATTCATCCGTCATTCAATTGCACAATCAGTAATTGTGGATCTCCTTATACTGGATACTCCTTTATAGACTAAAGTCTGGCACATGTTTGACTCATAAATACTTTTGTGTAAAGAAATGAATAGAAGAGGGGGTTGGGCAATAGCACAGCAGGTTAAGCACATGTTGTGCAAAGCACAAAGACCTGCTTAAGGGAAGCAGGTCTGTAGGTGTCTGTCTTTCTCTCCCCCTCTCTGTCTTCCCCATCTCTCTCCATTTCTCTTTGTCCTATCTAACAATAACAATATCAATAAAACAACAATATCTACAACAAGGGAGAAAAAAAGGGGAAATAAGTAAAACATTAAAAAAAGAAATGAACAGAATATTTCACCTCAGTTTCCAAATCTTCAGATAATTAGATCACCTCATAAAATTTCAACCTGAAGGGAGTCAGGTGGTAGCACAGCGGGTTAAGCGCACTTGGCTCAAAGAGCAAGGACCTGGGAAATGATCCTGATTTGAGCTCCGGGCTCCCCACCTGCAGGGGAGTCACTTCACAGGTGGTGAAGCAGTTCTGCAAGTGTCTATCTTACTCTCCCCCTCTCTGTTTTCCCCTTCTCTGTCCATTTCTCTCTATCCTATCAAACAATGACGACATCAATAACAACAATAATAACTACAACAATAAAAAGAGTAAGGGAGACAGAAGGGAATACATTAATAAATAAATAGTTTTAAAAAACTTCAACTTGCTAATTAAGAGTGGCCTGAGATGAAATTTCTAGTGTGTGTGCTTAACCACATGCACTATCACCTAGCCCCATGAGATGAAATTTGTTTATACAATTGAATATATTTACTCTGTATTTATTTACATCTTGAGTCTTTGAGAATATACTTTAATTAGAGTGTGCTGTTTTGTCATTTGCCAAGTTCATAATGGTAGAGAAGTAATTTTATAGACCATAAGCACAAAAACATCTTTTAAAAGATAATGCTTTCTCAGTAAACTATTAATAGTAAGCAAAAAATGAGTATTCCTGCAGTCCTTCTATTGGGGTTTATAGTCAACAATATTTATACACCTTTCCCATACTTGGGAGCTACTCTCTTTCCAGATCCAGCTTTCTAGTCCTTTTTCCAGCCATGACATCACCTCCCCAGACAATAACTTGAATCCACCTGCATATCAGATTTTCAGGCTGAGGGGGGGAAAAAAAAAACTAGTATAGCTGCAGGCCCTTTGTAAAATAACTAATATATACCTATTAGCTATCTACAGAATGGAGACACCACCCCTCGCCCAAATCTTCATATGAACTATCCCAGCCTTTAGGTTCATGATTAGTCAACAACTTGTTTGGCTTTATATGTTAACTCTCTTTTCAACCACCAGGTTCCAGATGCTAGCATGATGCTAACCAGACTTCCCTGGACAGACAACCCCATCAATGTCTCTGGCTTCCCCAGAGCCCTTTCCCACTAAGGAAAGAGAGAGGCAGGCTGGGAGTACAGATCAACCTGTCCACGCCCATGTTCAACAGGGAAGCAATTACAGAAGCCTGGCCTTCCACCTTTTCCATCCCACAATGACCTTGGGTCCATGCTACCAAAGGGTTAAAGAATAGGAAAGCTATCAAGGAAGGGGATCTGATATGGAGTTCTGATGGTGAGAATTGTGTGGAGTTGTACCCCTCTTATCCTATGGTTTTGTCAATGTTTCCTTTTTATAAGTAAATAAATAAAAAAGACCAAAAATGCAATATAAAATACATTTAACACACAAACACAGGTGTTTATATATACATTTAACAAGAACTTCTGAGTTCCAGTTTATGGTGGTGCTAGGGATTGAACCTGGACCCTCAAGAGTTTCAGAGCATGCCATCTCCTCATTCCTGAAGAAAATATTTAACATTTTTATCATCTAGCATCACTGACTTAACAATACAGTAATGTAAAAAGAAAACATAAAAAATAAAAGTTCTAATTTTAAAGCAAAACATCACTTATAGAGGCCTTAATTAAACATGCAGTTTAAGCAAGCAAAAAAAAAAATCTCAAATGTGAAAATACACAATATTTTTAAGCAATTTTATGAAGTCATTAAGAGTTAGATATACCAGAAAAATAGTCACTGATGTATACTTTTTCTTTTTAACTAGTGCATAGCTCAGCTCTGGCTTATGGTGGTGCAGGTGACTGAACCTGGGACCTCAGACCCTCAAGCACGAGAATCTGTTTGCATAACCATTATGCTATCTTCCCTGCCCTTATACCTCTTTTTTAATACATGAGGATTTTATCTCATCCATTTAAAAATCAACAGCTTATATTAATGCATTATCATAATACTGTATCTCATCATTACATTGTGGCAGTGATGTTGAAATGAAACATATTATTTTATAAGTATTATAATTTATTAACTTTATTTATAGTATTTATTCAGCGTTATTTCCTTACCTTACATGAATCTCTATATTTCCTACACATAACAACATTCTATTGCTTTCCATAACCCATCTGTTAAACCTACTCTTCAAGGAATTTTGAATATACATCACAGGAATTTAATAAACATTAGATTGCTTAACTTTAAAATTGTCTAACTGATTTCTTAATAATACTCAACTTTATAAAATAGGTGTGTGTGTGTGTGTGTGTGTGTGTGTGTGTGTGTGTGTGGTGTGTTCGCTGGGGTATAAAATGTCATTTTCACTGGAAAGGTCAACAATAAGAAGCTGTTTATGAGCCATATTAACACCAAACAGAGAGCTTAGCAATGACTGTTTCTAAAAATAAAACCTATGTGTCTCTTGTTGTCATCATCAACCAGAGTCTTCGATGCTTTGTGACAGAAAGCATCAAGGCTGTCTCTTTGCCATTCCACAAGCGTTATACATCATTACCCAAAAGCCTTCCCTTTCTGTCAAGGTGGCAGAGATAAAAAGAATGCAGCAATCACCCTAAGCACATATTTAAGCATTATTGCCCCTTAAGCAGACAGTTATCATGTTGTTTTGGCAGCAGGAAGGAATCTGTGGTTTCTCTTGAATGTTATTCTTCTTTATTTAAACTACTCAAAATAACCCAAAAATGACAGAATGCTCTTTCTATAAATAATCATTCCAGTGTAGAGTTATATTAGGAGGTAACTCAGATGGTATGATAACGCCTAACAAGCTAATCTTAGAACTGAGATGCCATAAGAAAGAAATAAGATAGAAATACCGAGGCTAAGAATAACTGACCCAAAGGAGTTAGCCTGCTAAAGGGAGCCACAGACATGGGCATCTGCAGATTTTAATGTATTCAATGATCATCTGAAAGCTTCTTCCCTCTGGGGAGGCAATAAATTATGTTGATCATTAACATTACAATCAATAATGCTTTTACAATGCATTGATCCAGAAAGATAGCTTAAGACTGTCACAGCAAATAAAACTATAAAAAAAAATAGTTGATGGAAACCAGAGTTGACTTCTAAGTAGTCAAATTAACATCTCATTGGTGATTTTTTTTTTGCAAAAGACACCTAGAGAACATACTCATTCATAAAATAAAATTTAATAAAAATGTATAATCTTAGTGTGCACATTTATTTCCCTTTTGCCCAAAATGTCCAGATAGATCCCACCCTACCAACATAAATTCAAAACAGGCAAAAATCCAATTTTGAGAGATAGATAATTCTTTGTCTCAAGAATCTGACATTGAGCTTCAAGATCAGGGTTTGACTACAGACACAAACTTTAGTAAATGGTCCATTCTTTTTAAGTAAAGACTAAGGTGAGTTAATTTAAATATTTAGATTCAAAGAAACTGAACCCCACCATGCTACGACTTGGGGGGAAAAACTCTTCCTTTTAAAATACATTAATAGTGATGCGTAGTATTTTGAGACTGAGCAAACCTTGCCCTTGCTATTTATGAGACAAACTACGAACATGGCCAAACGCATTAGAAATGCTGGATTCCCCCAGTGTTTGCTCATTGCTCTATGTAGCATCACTTTCATGGAACTTTGAGGTTACCTTAAGATTGTCTCAGTGCTGGGTAGTGTTAGCTTTCTCCAATGTTTTGTCAAGCACTGGGAATGTGAAGCAAGGCTTTCACAGAAAATTACTGGTATTTTGTTTGTTTGTTTTTTACTTTAAAACTTCTCATGTGCCTACAAGTTTGCTTATAAATGTAGCTGATTCCATACTGTTAGCTTCATGTATAAAAAGTAATGTTTGATGGCATATATTTTCTTCTTTAATGAAATGTGCCAAGGGCATACATAGTAAACAGAAAAATCAGTTCAGGGGCCCAATCACAGTGACCATCAATAAGTATGTCTAACTATAATTCTTTACCTTAAAATTAGGACTACTGTTCTAACTGCTACACATCTCTTAAGAGGGTAGAGAAGGTTAAATGATAGAACAGTATCCGGTTCAGAGAAAGCTCTGAAAACAGTAGCTATTGTGTTAACAAAAATGGTAGTTAGTGATTTTAAAATTGATTTTTAAAAATGTAAGTGTTAAACCTATTAACCTTTCACTGAAACAAAACAACCCAAAGATTAAGGTAGAATGTAGCAAAAAAAAAAAAAAAAAAAAAAAAGAAAAAAAGAAAGAAAAGAAACAAGTAGTTCCTGATGAAAAATCATAAATACTAGTGTAACTTTTATCTATAAACTAATTTAAAATCACCATTAATAATAAAATTTAAAACACACTAAATTCATCAAGAGCATTTTCTAGTTCACACTTTGTGGAATTCCCAGAAAATCTTTTGTGTCAAAATGTCTTTTACTAGCACCAACTTCCAGACCACAATGTAACTTAATAAGAGTTCAGAGAAATTTTCTTGTGCTTCATTTGTTTGTTTCACCTTCAAATTAAAAAAAAAAAAAGACCTTAATGACATTTTTATACTTTAACCCAATTCAGAATTGTTACGCCTTAACCATCCATTAAGATGTACCTTAAATAATTGAAAATAGCATCCACGTGCCTGCAACTAGGTCTGTGCAGAGCATAAATTATTAATTGAAATTTCTAACACAAGTGGTAAACCATAAGGGGAAGAAGCAAGAAAATGAAGTTCTGGGGTATTTCCAGACTTATCAACATGCAAAGAGAGTTTATCATAAGAATATTACTGTAGCTTGGCAAATTTCCTTCTTTAAATGTAGTTTCCATTGGATTTAATTACTGGGTATTAGAAAGTCTATGCAAAAAAGTCCCACCACTTATTTTACTATGTAAAAATTTTAAATAATTACTGCAACTGGTAATTCTTATAAAACATAAGGATTACACAGTTTTGTATTTATGAAAACAGCGTCTTTGAGTAAGTAAACATAATGCTCTCTGATAATTAATTCAATTATGCTATTTTAGTACTTTAAAAACTCTAATAAAATCTGTTTTATGCATCTAACTTACTAGAATAATAATAGAAATACAAGGCTTTTAGGTCCACGATTGGTCAACAATTTGTTTGGCTTTGTATGTTAACTCTCTTTTCAACCACCAGGTTCCAGATGCTAGCATGATGCCAACCAGACTTCCCTAAACAGACAACCCCACCAATATGTCCTGGAGCTCCACTTCCCCAGAGCCCTTCCCCACTAGGGAAAGAGAGAGACAGGCTGGGAGTATGGATAGACTAGTCCATGCCCATGTTCAGCTGGGAAGCAGTTACAGAAGCCAGACCTTCCACCTTCTGCACCCCACAAGGACCTTGGATCCATACTCCCAGAGGGTTAAAGAATAGGTTAAAGAATAGGAAAGCTATCAGGTTGGAAGGGATGGGATGCAGAGTTCTGGTGGTGGGAATTGTGGGAAGTCGTACCCCTCTCGTCCATCCTTTAGTTTAGTCAATGTTCCTTTTTATAAATAAAAAATAAATTAAAAAAAAAAAAGAAATACAAGGCATTTTCTCATCCTTCCATTTTCTTACTATCTCCTATGATACAATAAAAGGAAATCTAACAATAGGAAAGACATTACACATCCCAAACTATCAGTATTTAAAATTCCTTTCTGAAACTGAATATATCATGACACTGTCATACAGACTTGAAGCATATGACAAAGCATCTTTAATTTCCCTCTAGTTATAGCTTCTTTTAAAATTACTTTGTGAGCTTCATTCCAATTAAATTATTTCAAAGCTTCCAATTCATAGGAAAGTGTTAGGGCCCAGGGCAGTGGTGCAGTGGGTTGAGTGCACTTGTTATCATGTGCAAAGATCTAGTCTTAAGCCCCCAGTTCCCACCTTTAGGGGGAGGGCTTCAGGAAGGCTGAAGCAGCACGATAGGTCTCTCTTTCTCTCTCTTAATCTTCACCACCACTCTCAATTTCTGTCTATCCTATCAAATAAAAAAGAAACAAAGAAAGAGAGAGAGAGAGGGGGAATGGAAGGAGGGAGAGAAGGAAGGAAAGAAGGAAGGAAGGAAGGAAGGAAGGAAGGAAGGAAGGAAGGAAGGAAGGAAGGAAGAAAAGGAGGAAGGGGAAAAAATGTCCACCAGATTTGATATGCAGGCATTGAGCCCCAGGGATAATCCTAGTGGCAATTAAAAAGAAGATGAACAAGGAGGAAGAGGAGGAAGAAGAGGAAGATGAAAAGGAGAAGAAAAAGTGTTCAGAAGCAGACTGTTTAATTCTTTTTTCTAAATGTTATATACTTTATGTTATTTGATAGGGTAAGAGAGAAATTTAGAGGGAAGGGTGGATGGAGAGGGTGAGAGACAAAGAGACACCTACAGCATTGCTTCACCATTTCTGAAGTTTTCTCCCTGCAGGTGGGGAAAAAGGTGAGGGACTGGGGACTTTGGACTTGAACCCAAGTCCTTGTGCACTGTAAAATGTTCACTTAACTAGGTGCACTACTGCCTGGCCCCTCAATCCAGACTCTTAATCTGAAAATGTAATAATCACAACCAAATACTTGAAAACATATTGCATTCCAGTTTTAAAAATAATTTCCTTTAATGTTCTGAAAACTTTAGAATGAGATAAATTTCTGTATCTCTCAAAGTCAACACCAAAAAAAAAATATTTTACTTAAACTGGTAACAAATACTTTCAAACATTCAATCCACAATATTCATTTTCCTCCTTTAAAAATTGATTTACAAGGCTGAGGGACAATTTCTCTATTAGAGTATGTGGCTTGTCATATATACATGGCCTAACATTCCAGCCTTATTACTAAATAAGAGTATCATCTCTCTTTGTCTTTCTACCTCTGAAATAAGAAGAATGTGAAATTCAGCCCAAATGGAATGGAATCATTAAAGAGAGAGAGAAAGAGAGAGAGAGAGAGAGAGAGAGAAAGAGAAAAAAAAATAGAGAAACCAAGACATCTTCCTAATTACTTCAGTCTTTTTACTAGGTGTTCCCTACAAAGACTTTCCATCCAATATTAGTTTTTTTAAAAAAAACTTATCAGTATTTAAACAGATAATTTTGTGTGCTTTCATGAAAATGGAGAAACATAATTCATTCAAAAAATAATTTATATAATCTACTTAGTTCACTTCATTATTTATTTTCAGACATTACAGAGAGGAAACTTCTAATTGCCAGAATAAATACTATAACAGTTAATGCCTATTAAATAATTAAATACCCATTTCTTTTCCCTCTTTTCTTCCTAATAGAAACTAGATAATTAACTGCAGCATCTTCCTTTCTTAGTTCAGCCATGGACAAATTCTGCTTATAATAATATGTGATCAGGTAGTATCATTCTTGTCAATGAGTTATAAAGAATGGTTTGTTAGAGAATATTTGATTAATTTTTTTAAATGTCCAAGAATGAAGCAAAAATTCTCTTCTCTTCCTCTGTAATTTATCATGCATAAGTGGGTGCAATTCCTGGAACTGTTACTCAACTTGTAACTATTGTAGGAGACAGTCTTGTGATGTCACCGAATTTATAGTCAGCAGAATGAAGCAATATGAAAGACGTGAATGCACTTTACCAGACCACTTGGGCACTGCCTAACTGCCTTGCTAATTTACTTAACAAAATTGAAGTCAACTCATTTGCTTCATCTTGGATGGATCTTGAAGTGATCATACTGACTGAAATAAGCCAAAAAGAGAATAAGAAGTACTGTATGATCTCACTGTAGAATTTAAGAAATAAGGACAGAAACTTAGATTGGGTCTGGTATGGTGCAGCAAAGCAAAAACTCTGAGGAAGAAGGGGAAAGGAGGAGGTGGGGAGGATGTTAGGGTTCTGGTATATGGACTTAGTAGAGTAATGATTCTACTTAGGATGGAGGTTAAAGTGTTTTGCAGACATAGATTACAGAGATATGGGAAATTATATCCATGCATTAACAACTATACTGTAAATCATTAAGCCCCTAGTAAGATGATAAAAAAGGACATTTTCCTTATTGATTTTCATTTAAAAACCACACTAATATACATACTACTTACAATCAATCACAGCTACTATTAAATAGTATAGTAGCTCTGCTCTGTGTATGATTTTGTAAGAAACATTGTCTATAAGATATATGCATATTATAAAAGTCATATCAATCAAAAAGTGTAATCATGAAAGCAAAAGCACCTTTACCTTTACCACCACTACCACCACTGCATACACATTTTCCCATATTTCTATCAGTAGATGAATTCTCATGGAAGATGGATAAAAAAAACACACTTCAATATAAAATGTGATAACACCTACAAAATTATATTAAATGAGTACATTTAATAGAATTAAGAGTTACAATTAAAGAAACTGTAAATATATTAGACATGTCCCTCCCATATGCGGATTTATTGTTGTGGTCACTACTCCAGGTCAATTTTTTCAGATAGAGAAAACTGAGACAGAGAGAGAGAGGAGGGAGAGGAACACCAGAGTACCAAAATTTTCTCATTGTGGTGACAGCTTAACTCAAACCTGAGTTGTGCATATGGCACAGTAGATGCACTATCCAGGTGAGCTATCTTGCCAGCTTTCCATATGAGAAATTATATCCAAAAAGATCTCTATAAGGTTAAATAAAGAAACTAGTAAAAATAGTGTCTGTATTCTATTTTTATTTTAACTATGAATTACTATTTTAAGCAGCACAAAGTCTCTTCTGGCTCAGAATGGAGAAGATGTTAATACTTTCACACATCTATTCATATCATCTGTCTCTAATACCTCTCCTCATCTTGGTTTGGCTTTATGAATATTTTACATTGTTTTACTTTCATAATTTTTGCTCTCTGTACTTTAACTATAATCTCATCACTTCATATGCATTTATTTTGGACAGAGACAGAGGGAAGTTGAAAGCGAAGAAGATAGAAAGAGAGAGAAACAGAGTCAGACTTGCAGTACCTTTTCACATCTTCCCTCCTCCAGGTGGGTTGAGGAGTTGGGGACCTGAACCCAGGTCCTGGCATATTGTAAGGTACTGCAAGGTATGCCACTATCCAGTCCTTCAGTTTCATAACTCTTTATATAGACTGAACATTTGTCCCATTAGTGAACTATATATATTTTTTCTGATGAACTTCATTTTTTTTTCTTTCAAGTTCATCTCTCATTGGGTGGGTATCATTGTCAAACATGTTGGGGAATTTCTAACTTGTCTGCCTATTTTCTCTGTATGCTGATAACATCTTAAGGGTGGCACGTTTGGCTGCAATTCTTTCTGAATTCTACAAATTTTTCACTTCTTTTGACATCTGATATTTAATAAAATATTTTTTTATAATTTTATGTATAAAATGGAAAAACTGACAATACCATAGAATAAGAGGGGTACAATTCCCAACCACCAGAACTCTGTATCTCATCCCCTCCCCTAATAGTTTTTCTATTCTTTATCCCTCTGGGAGTATAGACCCTAAATCATTATGGGGTACAAAAGATGGATTAATCAAATGTTTTTAAAGATTTTACTATCTTGATGTGAGGGGGTAGAAAAATATATAAGACCACTTCTCAACTCAGGCACACAGTGATGTCAGGAACTGGCCTGGAAGTGTGGTACCTCAGGTATGCAAGTCTAATACTCTACTTCAGACATGATCCCATAGATTTTTGCTTTAACCTTCCTGAACTTGAAAAACGAATGATCCTTTAACATGCAAAACCCCAATTACGATATGAATCTGCACTATTTGCAGAAAATTTCCTAAAACACATGTGTCCTTATCAACTGTAGGCTTTTTTCTTTTCAGTGAAATGATATTTCTTGTTTTTTTTTTCCTAAAATTATCACTTGTTTCAGTGTTTTTGGATTATTAGCTTCAGGAACATAAATAAACTATTCTACTGTCTTTGTCATGTTTATTGAGTTTGCTCCAGTTGCTTAATCCTTTCTCATTCATTGTGATTGTCTAAAGTCTTTCCTCTTGTTGGCAAAGATTTTAATTAGCGTCTATTATGTTTCCTCTTATTTTTTAATGACTGCTTTTGTCCTACAATTATTAGACTTTTTCAGTTCTCA